>NW_004443972.1:17297502-17302683 GCF_000243295.1 Trichechus manatus latirostris
AAAATTGCAGGTAGTTGGCTCAAATCCAAGAACTAGAGGTCAGATGATAATGAGCTGGATGCAGGATCCAGAGCAAGCAAGTGAGCTTTGCCAGAATGTCCATACATATATTGGATGCGGGCCACACCCTCAAGGAAACTACCCTTAGAACTGATTGGCTGATCACATCAGATCAATCATGGAGGGTGACTACATCATTACATAACTGCCAGATTACATCATTACATAACTGCCAAACTACATCATTATATAACTGCTAAACCACTGAAAGTCATGGCCCTGCCAAGTTGACACACAACCTTAACCCTCACAGTCCACCCCTTGTCAACTTGGCACCTGTACACATCTCCTTAAACCACACACAGTCTCTAAATAAAGACAATTAAAAATTCATACTTGGGCCTAACATGGTACAACTAACATGTGTACAACTGAAAATGCACTAGGCCCGTTTACATCTTACATTTCATAAGTGAAGAAAACAAAAATATTTGATGCACACATACAAGGAAGAAATATTCATAACAGTTATAGTCCTTGTGTTATGGATTGAATTGTGTCCCCTGAAAATGTGTGTCAACTTGGCTAGGCTATGATTCCCAGTATTGTGTGATTGTCGACCATTTTGTCATCTGATGTGATTTTCCTATGTGTTGTAAATCCTACCTCTATGATGATAATACCCCCACGTGTCTATCAGTTTGTCATACTGTGGGGGCTTGCGTGTTGCTTGATGCTGGAAGCTATGCCACTGGTATTCAGATATCAGCAGGGTCACCATGGTGGACAGGTTTCAGCTGCACTTCCAGACTAAGACAGACTAGGAAGTACAATCAGAATGCTCCTTAGAAGCAAGGATGGTGAGACTATGTCTTAAACATACTTTGAACACATTGTCAGGAGGGATCAGTCCCTGGAGAAGGACATCATGCTTGGTAAAGTACAGCGTCAGCAAAAAAGAGGAAGACCCTCGGCAAGATGGATTGACACAGTGTCTGCAACAATGAGCTCAAGCATAACAACGATGGTGAGCATGGCGCAGGACCAGGCAGTGTTTCGTTCTGTAGCACATAGGGTCGCTATGAGTTGGAACTGACTTGATGGCACCCAACAACAACAATAACATGATGATAATGAGGTGGGATTAGCAGCAGTTATGTTAATGAGGCAAGACTCAATCTACAAGATTAGGTTGTGTCTTAATTCAATCTCTTTCTGCAACTGGTCACATGGTTGTAACTGGTATTTAGAACTACCTTCTTCCACCACCCATTCTGTATTTCCTTTACCCTCAGCAAGCACCACAGCTGGTTATGGTTCTTTGCCTGGTGGGGTGACCCATATATTCATTCCTGGCGGGTCCAGGCCTTTAGTAATCATGTCAGATTTGGGCTGCTGTAGTTTTCCATTGACTTTAACAACAGGGCATGGTAGTACTAAGAGATGCCATAAGGGATCTCTTTTATTTCAGACATTATCTTCTTTAGCTCCATTATGCAACACTAATCTGATTTCCCCTTGGTAGTCAGGATCAGTCACACAAGCCGGTACGGTAACTCCCTTCGTTGCCTGTTCATCCAGAGGCATGAGTAACTCTAAGTGTCTGAATGGCATTCTTATCTTCCATTTCAGTGAATCTGTGTTGTGTCTCCAAGTGGAACTAAAACCTCTAGACACAGAAAGTCTACGGTTGTGGGGACAGCAAGCAAAATTTTTGCAAGTGGGTCACTAGGGGTAATAGTGAGTAGTGCCACTCCTGTTTCCACCTCTTGATTCCTGGAACCATGAATCCTGGCTATGGGAGAAACAGTACCATATATTGGATGTTCATTTAGAGCATAGACAGCCTCCTGGAGAACATTGCCCCAACCCTGCAAAGTATTGCCACCTAGTTGGCCCCATAATTGTGCCTTTAGGAGACTGTTCCATTGTTCTATCAAGACAGCAGCTTCAGGATGATGGGGAACATGGTAGGAACAGTGAATTTTGTGAACATAGGCCCATTGTCGCCCTTCATTTGCTGTGAAGTGAGTCCCTTGATCCATGGCAGTGCTGTGTGGGATACCATGACGGTGAAGAAGGTATTCTGTGAGTCCACAGATGGTAGTTTTAGCAGAAGTATTGTGTGCGTGGAAGGCAAATCTGTATCCAGAGTAAGTGACTATCCTAGTAAGAATGAAACACTGCTGTTTTTTATGATGGAAGCGGTCCAATGTAATCAACCTGCCACCAGGTTGCTGGCTGATCACCTCAAGGAATGAGGCTGTATCAGGCACTCAGTATTGGTCTCTGCTGCTGGCAGATGGGCACTCAGCAGTGGCTGTAGGCAAGTTGGCCTTGGTGAGTGGACGTCCATGTTGCCGAGCCCATGCATAACCTCCATCCCTGCCACCATTAGCACTTTGTTCATGAGCCCATCGGGCAATGATGGGAGTGGCTGGGGGAAGACGATGACTGGTTTACACGAACGTGTTACCCTATCCACTTGATTGTTAAAACCCTACTCTGCTGAGGTGACCATTTGGTGAGCATTCACATGTGACACCAGTATCTTCACTTCTTTGGCCATGCAGAGAGGTCTGTCCACACACCTCTTTCGCATAACTCCTTGTCATCAATTTTCCAGTCATGTTTCTTAGTCCTAGACCATCCAACCAAACCACTGGCTACGGCCCATGAATCAGTATAGTCACATATCTGGCCATTTCTCCTTCCAAGCAAAGTGAACAACTAGGTTCACTGCTTGAAGTTCTGCCCATTAGGAGAATTTCTGCTCACCACTGCCCTTCAGGCAGGTCCCAGAAAGGGGCTGCCATGCTGCTGCTGTCCGCTTTTGAGTGGCACCTGCATATTGCATAGAACTATCTGTTAATCAGGCACGAGTTTTCTCTTCCTCAGTCAGCTGATCATAAAGAACTCCCCATGAGGCTATAGGTGCAGACTGGGAGAGGCCAGGTAATATTTCAGGAGTGGAGACCATGGGCATTTGGGCCACTTTCTCATGCACCTTACTTATGCCTTCAGGTCCTGCTCAGGCCTTATGTTGTATATACCACTTCCATTAAATGATGGAGTGCTGGTGGGCATGTCTGATTTTATGATACTGTGGGTCATACAGTACATAGTTCATGATAGACAACTGAGGCTGCATGGTGACTTGATGGCCCATGGTTAAGCGTTCAGTCTCTACTAAGTCCCAGCAACAAGCCAAACACTGTTTCTCAAAAGTAGAGTAGTTATCTACAGAGGATGGCAGGGCTCTGCTCCAAAACCCTGAGAGGCTGCACTGTGATTCACCAATAGGGGCCTGCCAAAGATTCCGACCAGCATCTCTATCTGCCACTGACACCTCAAGCACCTTTGGATCAGCTGGATCATATGGCCAAAGTGGCAGAGCAGCTTGCACAGCAGCCTGAACCTGCTACAGAGCCTTCTCTTGTTCTGGGCCCACTCAAAACTAGCAGCTTTTCTAGTCACTTGATAGGCCGGAGTGGCACACCCAAATGAGGGATATGTTGCTTCCAAAATCCAAAGAGGCCCACTAGGTGTTGTGCCTCCTTTTTAGTTGTAGGAGTGGCCAGATGTAATAACTTATCCTTTACATTAGAAGGAATATCTTGACATGCACCACACCACTGGACTCCTAGGAATTTCACTGAGTGAAAGGCACCTGAATTTTTGTGGGATTAATTTCCCACCCTGTAGCATTCAAATATTTTAACAATAAGTCCAGAGTCATTGACACTTCTTCCTTACTAGGTTCAATCAACATAATGTCATCAACGTAATGCATCAGTGTGATGGCTTCTGGAAGGGAAAGGTGATCAAGATCTCTGCTGACTAAATTATGATCTGGGGCTGGAGAATTGATATACTCCTAAGGTAAGACAGTGAAGGTGTATTACTGGCCTGGTGAGCTGAAGGCAAACTGCTCCTGCTGTTCCTTTGAAACTGGAATCGGGAAAAAGGCATTGACCAGATCAGTAGCTGCATACCAGCTACCAGGAGATGTACTAATTACCTCAAGCAACGAAATCATAGCATGAACAGCAGCTACAACTTACCAAAGCTGTAAGTCCATATGAGTCAGACTATTCTGATTACTGCTTTGACTCCACTGTCCATTGCAGTAACCATGCCTGTCTTGTTTTTGTTGATTGAGTGTTGCCACTTCGCCCCTACCACCACAGGTTACAATCAGCCCCTCTGTAGTTAGGTGTCTTAATTAAGTTAGGGTAGTTCCCACAGTTAAGTCTGACTTACATAAAGTAGCAATCACAGTAGTCTTCAAGGATGCTGGGGCTCCCTTCACAAGTTTGTTTCCCACTATTGTGGTAAGAAGTGTGTCCTCTGGGCACTCCGTGTGTGGGTCTGTGGGTCTAACCTGATAAATCTATCTAACATGTCAATTTCCCTAAGCCTTTGAATTCCTTCTTCTATAGTATACCCAGGCAGGTCTGGTACTTCATCTCAATTTAACACAGGCCACCAAGTAATCCATGCTTCAACAAACCAACCAAATAAACTATTAGATCCTTTCCTAACCTCTAGAGCTGAAACATTGAATGAAGAATCTGCGCTTAGTGGGCCCATATCAATAATCTCAGGCTGATCCAACTTTATGTTCCTTGCACCATCATCCCAAGCCCTTAATAGCCATTCCCACACGTATTCCCCAGGTTTCTGTTTGTATATATTAGAAAAGTCAAGCAGTTCTTTTGGAGTATAGTGTACCTCCTCCTGGGTCGTACTTTGTACTTCACCTTTTGGGGGCTTGCTGGGACTTCAGTCTAGTTATAGGTCTAGAAGCAAAAGTGAGTAGTAGGGGTAGGTCCTGGGAACATTCAGCAATGTCTTATAAGGCATCTAACTCAGCTGATGCCCCAGGCAATGACTTAGATGCTGCCCCAGGTGATGACTCAGATGCTGCCCCAGGCAATATCTCAGACAAAGTCTCTTTAGATACATCTTGGTTAACCTCATGAGATGAGGGTGGTAGGGATAATGGTTTTCCTGGGGAGAGTGGCTTAATGGAAAAAGATGGAGTAATCTCTTCAGATGGGAATAAGAGGACTGGTTCTGTTGGCAGGAGTGATTGAACAGAATTAAGGAGCTCAGTGTCCGCAGCTTCCTGATTATCTGCTCATATGTCCCCATCCAAAATTTCAGGATCCCATTTCA
>NW_004443972.1:17303342-17305769 GCF_000243295.1 Trichechus manatus latirostris
ATATATATATATATATATGTGAAGCATATATATACATATGAGCCATTTCCTTGAGATACATATATATATCTCAAGGAAATGGCTCATGTGGTTGTAGAGGCTGGCACATCCCAAGTCCTTGGGTCAGACATGAGGCTGGAGACTTCTCCTGACTCACATAGCTGCAGCAGTTGAAGAATCCAAGATTGGCAGGGAAGAATGGCAGGCTGCTGTGGAGGATGACAAATCCCAAGATAGACAAGCAGTATGGCAGGCCACTGGCTCAGGTCCCAAGAACTGGAGGTCAGATGTTGATGAGCCAGATGCAGGATCCAGAGAAAGCGAGTGAGTTTTGGATGCAGGCCACACTTCAGAGGAAACTGCCCTTACAAGTTATTAGCTGATCACATCAGATCACATCATGGAGGATGACTACATCTATATAACTGCCAAATTACATCATTATATAACTGCCAAATTACATCATACATAACTGCCAAACTACATCGTTATGTAACTGCCAAACTACTGAGAATCATGGCCCTGCCAAATTGACGCACAACCTTAACCACCACAGATGTCTTCCCATTTATTTATGTTTCCTTTAGTTTATTTCAGCAACGTTTTATAGTTTTTAGTGTACAAGTATTGTTGTACCTTCCTAGTTAAATTTATTCATAAGTATTTTATTCTTTCAGATTTTATTGTAAATGAGAATGTTTTCTTGATTTTCTTTTCAGATTGTTCATTACTGGTGTATAGAAACACAACAGATTTATGTGTGTTGACCTACCCTGCAGTGCTGATGAATTCATTATTAGCTCTAGTGGCCTTCTTGTGGATTCTTACGGGTTTTCTATATATGGTGTTGTTGTTAGGTGACGTCAAGTTGGTTCCGACTCATAGCGACCCAGGACAGAGTAGAACTGCCCCATAGGACTTCCAGCGAGCAGCTGGTGGATTTGAACTGCCAACCTTTTGGTTAGAAGCTGAGCTCTTAACCACTGTGCCACCAGGCCTCCTTTCTATATATAGGATCATGTAATTTGCTAATAGAGATATTTTTACGTCTTCCTTTCCAATTTGGAGTCCTTTGATTTCTTTTCATTTTTTTTTTTTTGGCCTAATTGCTCTTGCTAGATCTTCCAGTATAATAACGGTGAATAACAATGTTGGAAGTTGGCATCCTTGTCTTGTTTCTAAATTTAAAGGAAAAAGCTTTCTGTTTCTCGCCACTGAGTAGCATTTTTCATAATGCCTTTTATCATGCTGAGGAATTTCCCTTATGTTCCTACTTTATTGAATGTTTTTGTTATGAAAGGATGTTGAATTTTGTCAAATGCTTTTCTGTATCAAATGAGATGTACATGTGTTTTTTTCCCCTTTGTTCTTTTAATGGGGTGTACTATGTTGATTGATTTTCACATGTGAACCACTCTTGCATTCCTGGGATAAATGCCACTTGGTTATGGTATATAATTCTTTAATATACTAAGTGAGTAGAATAGACATTTTCCGTAAGAAGGAGAGGAGTGCTCGTTGTGGCAACAAAGCAAATGATTCCTAAGATAATATTCCAAACACCATTACTATGAACTTTCATCCTACAGATAGGGTAGTTACATTTTTTCTATTAGTTTCCTTTACACAATTAACATCTGGGACTATAAAGGAATTTTAATATATTCCACTAATCTATCTTGTTGGTTCTTTATATCCTGTAGCAATTTTCCACACTCTAAATTATTTTTATTTCAGAAATGTACTGATGATAAAAGACAGTCTTATAATTATCCCAGCTATTTTTTCCCCTACACCACATATTGGTCAGTTTGTCATACTGTGGTGGCTTGCGTGTTGCTGTGATACTGGAAGCTTTGCCACTAGTATTTCAAATACCAGCAGGGTCACCCTTGATGGACAGGTTTCAGTGGAGCTTCCAGACTAAGATAGACTAGGAAGAAGGACCTGGCGTCTACTTCTGAAAAAAATTGGCCACTGAAAACTTTATGAATAGCAGCAGAACACTGTCTGATATAGTGGTGGAGGATGAGCCCTCAGCCTGAAAAACATTTAAAATATGACTGGAGAAGAGCTGCCTTCTTAAAGTACAGTCAATGTTTATGATGTGGATGGAGTCAAGCTTTCGGGACCTTCATTTGCTGATGTGACATGACTCAAAATGAGAAGAAACAGCTGCAAACATCCATTAATATTTGGAATATGGAATGTATGAAGTATGAATCCAGGAAAATTAGAAGTTGTCAAAAATGAAATGGAATGCTTGAAAATTGATATCCTAGGCATTAGTGAGCTGAAATGACTGATACTGGCCATTTTAAATTGAACAATCATATGGTCTACTGTGCCCAGAGTGACAAGTTGAAGAGGAACAGCATCACATTCGCTGTCAAAAAGAGCATTTCAAGATCTATCCTGAAGTACAAT
>NW_004443972.1:17308343-17310750 GCF_000243295.1 Trichechus manatus latirostris
CTCTTATTTCAGAGAAGCTCCTTTTCATGCCCAGTCTAAAGCCCTTCCAGGATAATTGACAGGAGGAATCATCTGTTTCCTGTAAAGAAATTCTCACCCCCACCCACAGGTGTGGTCTAATCTTCACACACAGACAAGAAAATCAAAATATTGAACAGTGTTATTCTAAAAGTCTGTGTTATCTTGTCTTAAATAACATCATGTGGGAGGCATTAAAGTATATGCAGGAACTCTCTCTCTCGTTTTAGAAAGGCACAGTCAGGCTAAAGATTAATCCAATTTACATTGTTTAAACAGCACGCATGTGAATCTTTAACATCAGCATTCATATTTATGGTGAATTCACAGTTTTCTTCATGGCTTATTGTGATGCTTCTCTCAAAATAAATGTAGTCTTAACCTTAAGAACAGCCACTGCTAGAAACTCCCTAATGTTAGTTTTGGTAAAACAACGCCAAATTAAATTTTTCTTCACCGGACACCCAAGTGAAGTTAGTAATAATACCTTGTGTGAATAACCAAAATAGATAACATATGGATAGGAAACTTGTAGTCTTTAAAGTCTTCTATATATGTGGATCAAGTCGAGTTAGGTGTGGTGGTTGTTTATTGTAGGAGCATTTCATTTGATGAGACTCTACTTGTGATTCATTGTCTACTATAGTTTTATAGGGTTATGGCACTGTTCATTTATTCATTAAAGTAATTCTCGCATGCTTTCATTCATTCACTCATTTATTAAAATTTTTTTTTTTATTGAATTCCTTTTAGCATTTAGCAGCATGATAGACCCTGGGAAAACAACAGGGAGCAAGATGGACTTAGTCCATACTGTCATGGAACATAGACTCTAATGGAATCTTTTGAATGAAGCCCCATATCAATATTTTTTTTCACTCTTGGTGATAAAAAAAAAAAAAACTTCCATGCCCTTATGAAGAGAGCTGCTGTTGTTATCCCAGATGTCCTGACCTGACTCTGGAAATTATATTTAGTTTAACTTAATGATTCATTCTTTCATTTAGCTGAATGGCATTCTTTGCTTCCTGTCTCCAGCAGATGCATGTCTACTAGACCACAGGAATTAAAGTTTCATGGTGAGAAAACTGATACCATGATACAGTTTAAAAATGTTTGTGCCCTTTTCTTATGTAATCAGGGATTTTAATAAAGGAAATAACTCTTGTTTATTGCTGATCAAACCACTGAGCTCTTTTCCCAGTGAATGTTTCACCCCACCCCCAATAAAAAGATTTACTGCTTATTTTATACATATTCCTGAAATTACTTTGTTTGTGGCATTATTGCTACCTTGTTGTAATTTTTTTTATTGTGCTTTAGATGAAAGTTTACGGAGCAAATTAGTTTCCCATTCAATAATTTATACACTAAGTGTTCCGTGACATTGGTTGCAGTCCCCACAATGTGTCAGAACACTCCCCCTTTCCACCCTGAGTTCCCTGTTCGCATTCGTGGGGTTTTCCTACCCCTTCCTACCTTCTCAACTTTGCTTTTAGGCAAATGTTGTCCTTTTGGTCTCATATAATTGATTGTTCTAAGGAACACTTTCCTTACAGGTGTTATTGTTTATTTTATAGGCCTATTATTTGGCTGAAAGGTGATCACCCTTCAAGATAGAAGGGTGACTAAGGGCCATAGTCTTGGGGGTTCCTCCAGTCTCTACCAGACCAATAAGCCTGGTCTTTTTTATAAATTTGGATTTTGTTCTACATTTTTCTCCCATTCTGTCTGGGACCCTCTGTTGTGATCCTCGTCAGAGTAGTCAGTAGTAGTAGCCAGGCACCATTTAGTTCTGATCTCAGAGGAGGATGGGGTTCATGAGAGCCATTAGTCCTTTGGACTAATTGCTTCCTTAAGTCTTTGGTTTTCTTCACTCTCCTATGCTCTGAATGGGAAGAGACCTACTTTCCAAAGTAGGATGTAGAGCACTGACTTTATGAACTACATTATGCCAACTGACTTAGATGTCCCCTGAGACTATGTTCCCCAGCCTTCAAGCCCAGTAACTCAGTCCTGTGAAGTGTTTGGTCATGTCTAAGAAGTTTCTCTGACTGTGCTCCCTGTGTGTGCCATTTTATATATCACTATGCATACAGCACATACAAATATGTACGTAGAAATATCCACAACTTAGTCTATATATGCATGTGAGCATACTGCCATACATCTTCCCATACCTATTCAGCATACATATCTGCCAATGTATCCACTCATAAATTATTGTTTGTTATTACTGTTGTTGCAGGGTTGTATATGTTGTGGTATTTAGCGTAATTGCCTTTTATTCGTATGTGCTTCTCAGTGTCTTTCTTTGCCTTGGTCACGTTGTGCTGACTTCACTCATATTATGTATTGCCTTTCAGTTCACCAAAGTTAACATGTATCT
>NW_004443972.1:17311286-17328232 GCF_000243295.1 Trichechus manatus latirostris
CCAGCATTTTTTGTTTTCTGATTTTTGGATCAGTGCCATTCGTGCCAGGGTGAGATGTATCTCACTGAGTTTTGATTTGCATCTCTCTAATGGCTAATGATCACGAGCATCTTTTCATGTGTTTGTTAGATGCCTGAATGTCATTTACACTGTTGTAATCTGACTTAAATGTCCAATTGCTTTATTATTTTACCAATTTTTTATTCACAGGGGAGGAGGTAAAAGAAACCCAAATGCTATATGGGGAAATAATTTGAAAAGACATAAGGTATTTACTTTCACTTTACTGGTGTAATTTGCAAGGTAAATTATAACTGATTTCTGTTTTTGAGCCCACTTATCCCTCTAGCTACTGTCCTAATTCTTAGCTCTTCTTTGTAATCTTCTGGAGTATAGTTGTCAGATTCTTGTGCTTACATTGTTTTTTAAATCGCTTTCTACCACTCCATTGAACTGTTCTTGTGTAAGTCATCAGTAATGTCCTTGCTGCTAAATCCAAGTGCAATTTTCAGTCCTCAACTATCTTGGGGAATGGAAACGATATCTGTCCACTTGCTCAGGTAAAACGTCTTGTTGTCATCCTTTACTCCACTCTTTCTTTTATATCTCACATTCTGTACTTTAGTAATTACTCTTGGCTCTACTTTCAGAGACACATCCAGAGTCTCACCATTTCTCATCTGGTCCAAGCCACTATTGTTACCGCAATTACACAGATTGGAGCTGCCTGCCGCAATAGCCAATTCTGAGACAGGGGTGAGGTAAGCAGCAAGAGGTTTATTATATATGATATACAGGAGACAGAGGGGAATAGGTTCCTCCAAAAAACCCATCTCTCCCACTGGAGATCGGCTGAAGGCTTTTATAGGGACAGGATTATGGGTCTTAGAAGTTTGTGTTAGTTCCCCCTTGAGGTGGTCATGTCTCACATGAATTAATCTTTCACTGGTATTCTTGGGGGTTATCTGGTGACATTTTTGGGGATTATCTGGTGACATCCTGGTTTTTCCTGTCACAAGATGGGTGCTTTGTTTGGTTTTCATCCTTAGATCATTATCTCTTGTTTTCCACCCTCCAAGGAGGAACATCAGTTAATCTTAAACCTTTGGTAGAGACTGGAACCAGAGGGGAAAACAAGATCATGAGACAATGTGGTGGTTAGCAATGGGGAGTAAACAATAGTGAGCCGGGCCTATGCAGCATCTGCCACTATTGTCTCTTGCTTGGCTTATTGCAATAGCCTCTTATTTGGTTTCCCTGTTTGCTCCCTTACTCACTTTCCTTCTATTCTTTATATAATTTGCTGGAAAACTGATTCATCCAAATAACTTTGTGGTCCACTACCTCACATCTTTCGAGTCTTTACTCAAATGTCACTTACTCAGTGAGGTCTTCTCTTGTTGTTGTTAGGTGCTGTCAAGTCAATTCTGACTCACAGCAACCCTATTACAACAGAACAAAACACTGCTCAGTCCTGTGCCAGCCTCACAATTGTTGCTATGCTTGATGCTATTGTTGTAACCAGTGTGTCAATCCATCTCGTTGAGGGTTTTCCTCTTTTTCACTGTCTCTCTACCTTACCAAACATGATGTCCTTCTCCAGGGACTGGTCCCTCTTAATAACATGTCCAGAGTATGTGATGCGAGGTCTTCTCTAGACACCCAATTTAAGAAGGGAAATCCCAACACTCCTTAGTCTGCTTTCCTGCTTTGTATTTCTTCATTGCATTTATGATCTCACATACTATATGTTTTACTCATATACCTATTTATTCTTTGTCTTCCTCATTCCCTTTCTGTTAACTAGTATGTTAAGTTTCATGAAAACAGATATATTTGAATGTTTTATTTCCCTGATATCTGCATATATTCCCAGCTTCTAAAACAGTAATATGTATCTGGTGGATAAAAAGTGCTCAAATATTAATTTGTTGAAAAGGAATAAGTTTCATCTGTAGTTAGGATAATTTTCCATTGGATCAGTGATACAGGTTCATAGTCTGAATAGGTTTGTTTTCTATAGGTGTCATTAACTGATAGGGAGACTATCGTGCTTTTATATTCAGCTGAATACAGACAAAACTTATTCCTTTTCAACAAATTAATATTTGAGCACTTTTTATCTGCCAGATACATAGGACAGAGTGGACCTGCCCCACAGGGTTTCTAAGGAGCGCCTGGTGGATTCGAACTGCTGATCTTTTGGTTAGCAGCCATAGCTCTTAACTACTATGCCACCAGGGTTTCCCAGTACTCCTTCATTATAGTCTTGGAAACCCTGGTGGCATAATGGTTAAGAGTTTGACTGCCTACCAAAAGGTCGGCAGTTTGTAATCCACCAGGCACTCCTTGGAAATCCTATGGAGCAGTTCTACTCTGTCATATAGGGTCGCTATGAGTCGGAATCGACTCGACGGCAACGGGTTTTTTTTTAAAATTATTATAGTAGTTATCATACTGAATTTTAAAGGAATATTGGTCTTTCCCCACTTAATATAAGTACACTGTAAGTTCTCTAAGGGTTTGATTTATGTCTTATTTATCTTTATATTATCAGTGCCAAGCACATAACGTACCTACTGATTCCTAAGCCCTCAATCAATGGATGGATGGACTGAATCCACATCTGTAGGTTTATATTTGGTTTTGCTTATGAGGGGACACTCTTCAAAGACAGACTAGTTGAGGAAAGTAGGAGAGACAGCTGTTTGATTGAACTGGTTGACACAGAGGCATGGAGTAGGAAGAATTTCCTTCTTGATGTTTATAGATTTATGGGTGTATGTCATATTTAGAAACCCCAGACATTTGTTTAGTGATAACACGCAGAATGATTTGGATACTGAGGCTTGGAGTGGTTGACTGACTTGTTCAAGATTTTTCAACCAATTGGTTACAGGGATTGAATCTGAGCCAGAGCCCCCAATTTTACCCGTTTTAGTATTCTGTGGGTACAGAATATATGACTTAGTTCACTCTCTTACTTAACCAATAAATAAAGTAAGACCTAGAGTTAGTAATCTGTCCGTGATCCAAGAGCTACTTAGTGACAGAGACTTCCAATCCCATGTTTTCCCCACTGTGAAAAGCAGTATAACATAGTGGTCAAGAAGCCAGCAGGAAAGTCAGCCTGTCTGGACTTGAATCCCAGCCCTGCCATTAACTAGCTCTGTGATTTGGGGATATTCAGTTTTCTTATCTGTAAAATGGGAAAAAAGTTGGCAGTTTGAAGCCACTCAGCAGTACTGTGGAAGAAAAGGCCTGATGATCTGCTTCTGTTAAGATTATAGCCAAGAACCTAATGGAGCAGTTCTACTCTGTAACACATGAGGTCACCAAGAGTCAGAATTGACTCAATAGTAACTAACAACAACATCTACATCACACAGCTAATGTGAAGGTTAAATAAGTTAGCATAGTAGGCTGTCACATAGTAAGCATTATGTCGTTGTTAGTGCTGTTGAGTTGCTTCTGACTCATAGTGATCCCATGTACAACAGGACGAAAGACTGCCCATCCTGTGCCATCCTCATGATCGTTGTTATGCTTGAGTCCATTGTTGTAGCCACTGTGTTAGTCCATCTTGTTGAGGGTTTTCCTTTTTTTTGTTAATAGTCTCCTTTACCAAGCGTCATGTCCTTTTCCAGTGACTGGTCTCTCCTAATAACATGTCCAAAGTGCGTGAGACAAAGTCTCGCACTCCTCACTTCTAAGGAGTGTTCTGGCTGTACTTCTTCCAAGACAGATTTGTTTGTTCTTTTGGCAGTCCATAGTATATTCAATATTCTTTGCCAACATCATAATTCAACAGCATTGATATTTATGTGGTCTTCCTTATTCATTGTCCAACTTTCATATACATATGAAGTGATGGAAAACACCATAGCTTGGGTCAGGTGCAGCATTAAGTAGATGCAGTAAACCTTGTGAAAGCTGGAACCTACGTAAGGCGGAAACCTGTCAGAGAAGGAAAATTCAAATTTTTTCCACTAATAGAGAGTGATAGAAAAGTGGTAAGACTGTACCTTGTCAGAGGTAGAAAACTTGGGAGATCCAGAAAAACAAGACAGTCCTGTTGAGTTCCGGCTTTCACAGGTTTCACTGTATTATCCATCATTTTTTGATAAAAAATGCAATAGTGGTGCTTTCTCTTCCACTCTGTTCCCACTGTGTATTGTCCAAGCCTACACTATAGGATCTGCATGCTGTATTGCTATTATTCTCGTGTCTGTATTCCCCCCTAGGCTGTGAGCTTTTTCAGGATACAGATCACACCTTAGTCAAGGACCAGCACAGTATCTGGCACATAAGAGGCATTTAATACATATTTAAAAAAATTAACAAATCTTTAGAGAAAATTACAATTGGATAAATATTTCACTCTTTGAAACTAAACCAGAATTCACTGGATATTTGTGACTTACCATGGCTAAAGAAGAGACAGAGTAGAAGGCATGGAGAAAGCATGCTGATGTGTTATTTGGCCAATGAAAGTGTTAGATGGCCTGGCTCAGGGCATCGCCACTGCAGGATTTCTCACCCTGACACAGGAGTTGCCACCTTAATTATTTTCTGTCAAGATATTGGATCACATGCTTCCTACTTATTTTTTTCTGAATGAACTTAAGAAGCCTAAATATGAAGCAGCATTTGCCATGTATCGTTAGTGACAAGAATAGAAGTACTTCATTTTTGGCTTGGCCAGTTTCATTTCTTTAGAACTTTCTGACTATAGTACCAAGTCTGAGTTTGGATCTGGTGCTCTTTTTCTTCTCTGTGGTGATTAGAATTGGGTCAAACATTTCTTCTGGTAACCCTAACAAATTAGAGGTCAGTTATAGCACAACACAGAGTAAGTGCTCTGGAGGCAGAGAGCCTGGGTTGGAATTCTGCCTCTGCCTGTTTAAAGCTGTGTGAATTTTAGCAAGTTACTTAACCTCTCTCAGCTTCCATTTTCTCATATATAAAAGGAAATGAAAAACATATATCTCAGAGTTTGTGTGAGAAGTAAATTCAATAATTATATAAAATACTTGGCATAGTACCTGATGTAAAGTAAGCACTAAATAAATGGTAGGTTTTATTTTTTATTTATTTTTTAAAACAACAATGGCATATTAGTTTAAGATATAGCACGATATAATGCTATGCTTTATCTGCTAAATAATTATAGATATTTAAGCTAAGAGGGCTTCTTTTAAGAAAAATAGGGCTATAAGTAGACTAACAGAAAGTATGGAAATCAAATTTGGAATAGGTGATGCACAGACCATCTGCATCAGAATTTCTTGTTAAAAATACAGATTCCTTGTCTTCACTCTAATTTACTGGATTAGCATCTTTGGAGATGGGACAAAGGAATCAAAAATTTTTAGAAGTGCCTGAGGTTTTTTTGATGTAAATTGCTTTGAGAAATACTTTATCTAGAAAATACTTGTTTTCTTGAGAATTGTTAGCTGATTTAAATATTTCATTTCTGTATGAGGTTATTTCTAATGAATTTTACTTAGCCCCTGTCATGGATTGAATTGTGTCTGCCCAAAATATATGTATCAATTTGGCTAGGCCATGATTCCCAGTATTGTGTGATTGTCAACCATTTTGTTATCTGATGTGATTTTCCTATGTGTTGTAAATCCTCTCTCTATGATGTTAATGAGGTGGGATAGGTGACAGTTGTGTTAGTGAAGCAGGACTCAGTCTACAAGATTGAACTGTGTCTTGAGGCAATCTCTTTTGAGATATAAAAGAGAGAAGCAAGCAGAGAGACAGGGGGACCCCATACCACCAAGAAAGCAGCCCCGGGAGCAGAGTGCATCCTTTGGACTCGGGGTTCCTGTGCAGAGAAGCTCCTAGTTCGGGGGAAGATTGAGAGAATAAACTTCTGTTTGTTAAAGCCATCCATTTGTGGTATTTCTGTGACAGCAACACTAGATGACTAAGACAGCCCCTAACACTGATGATGTATTAAATGGAAAACTTCTTAATTTGTGAGTATCTAAAGGTATAGGAATTTCAAGGTCATATGAATTACATCAATTCTTCTATTAACTCTGTTTTCAATCTTATTTGTAAAAAACATGAACATACTTCTGATTATAATTTAATATTAAATTAAAAATAAAATTTGTAACAAATTCAAATCAAGTATTTATTTTCTTTGGCTGTGTTAACGATTTAATCTTGGATTGGAGACTATCCTATTTGAATACTAAAACAAAAACAAAAGCAAAACAAACATCAACTAAGAACAAACCACAATCTCTTCTTGCTCCTGAATTCCTCATTAAGCAACAGTATTTACATCCATACAATGTGAACATAGTAATGCTTTCTATGCTTGTGTACATGCTGCTCCAGTACCATTCTCTAACAGAACTAGTACTGTTCTCTTTACTCCTTTTTTATAAGGCAGAACCTTTTGTATGCTTCAGAATTTATTTCATTTGGGAAGTCTTCCCTAATTCCCCTGCTCCCACCTGAGTTTTGATTCGGTGCCCTTTTTTTTTTCTTTCACACTGTCCTTGAAAATGTCTTATTGCACATCTGTTTCCCTTCCAGACTCTGAACTCCTCAAGGATGGAGACTTTCCATTTCCAGTGCCTAGTGCAATCTTGTGGCACAGTGGTTAAGAGCTACGTCTGCTAACCAAAAGGTTGGCAGTTTGAATCCACCAGCCACTGTTTGGAAACACTTTGGGACAGTTCTACTCTGTCTTATGGAATTGCTATGAGTCAGAATCGACTCGATGGCAACGGGTTTGGCTTTTTTTGTTGCTGTTCAGTGCAATATTGGACACATAGGAAGACATCTAGTAAATGTATATTAAATGAGTAAATCGATATAGATATTGATTTATGAGATGATTGTGTTCCTGAGAAGTGGCACTAAATTGAAACACTTAAATCAAAGTTAATTTTCTTACTAGAAATAAAAGAGCAATTTTCAGTTCTGTTTTGTCCTTTTTATTAATATTGAAGTGAGATAATACTTTCCTATATAAACCAGGTTTTCCTCCCACTTTTACTTAAGTGCCTTGCTTTCTTCATTTAGTCACTGGAGTTTAATGTCTCAGGAATGGATGATGCGGTAGAAGAGCAGGCTGTAAGTTTCAGAAGCCTAAACCCAGATGGACACAAATTCCAAATCAAAGCACTGTAAGAAAAGATGAAGAACCAGGCTGTCCACAGCAGGAGTCTCTGGAATGCAGGCTGGGAAGAGTTGGAGGGAAGCAAGAGCTTTAAGTGCCCATCTGCACGCTTGAAGAAAAGCCATGTGCTCTTCTCCCATTGGCTGAGCCCTAGTTTGGGGCTGGGGAGGGAGAGAAATGATAGATAATTCAGATAGATTTGTGGAATTTGAGAGTAGAGAGAACTTGTGTCTCATTTCCAGGTAGTGACAAGACCCCAAAGTTCCTCTCATTCCTAGTGCAGCATGGAAAAAGCAGGATACATTTTTGTAGTGATAAAGGGTCAAATTTAAGATACCAATTTGGATATTATGTTTTTCTGGTCAACACTTCCATTTAATATTTATAACAGATAATTCCATTGTTTTAATGTGATGAAAATAATAAGAAGAAAAAATTGCAAAACCCCCCTCACATGAATTTTCAAAGGAAGTCTATAAATAAAACATGCCAAAATGTTTACAATGATTATCTCTGGGTAATGGGATTATGAATGTCATTTTCTTCTTTATACTCCTCTGAATTTTGAAAAATTTTCATAATGGAATGGCTTTTTCACCTTGTTTTGCCTGGCTAAACATTACTCATCCGTTAGTTAAGGTCTCATCTGCTCCTTTTGACAGATTATCCCTACTCCATGCTCCTTAGTGTTCTGGACATCCCACTCTCTTGTTACCACAGTATGTGGAAACGATCACTAGTTTCCTCTTCTATAGAAGTAGTTCATAGATTATTTATACCCACACATAACACAAAATAGATGTTTAGTAAATCTCCATTGAATTGAACTGGGGAAAAAAAAATCCACATAAATTGTTCTACGGCTTGCCTAAATTACAGCTTCCATAAGGTTTTATTTCCATTAGAAAACAAGTGTTTATAAATAAGTAATACGGAAAGACATACAAATTGTGGAACTTTCTGAAATTACAGTAAAATTAGAATGAAAATTGAGGTTCTTAGGTAAAGTAATTACAACCACAGCAATGCTTTTCAATTAGGTATAAACTGTACCAAATACTCTTTGTTCACTAATAGTTTGGGTGCTTATGATGAAGCTGAGAAATTGCCGTTAGTAAGACATGATTTTTTTCTTCCTTTTCCTGCATATAATATTTGTCATCTTTCTTTGACAGAGTGTAAACTTGATAGTAAACACTGAGAGATTTTTCTTGGTTGTCATCATTTTAGAATGTATAGCAAAATTCACACATAGGATACTGAATAATGATTATTTTAGTATAATTCTTCATAATTTTGTATAGAAAAAGGGCAAGTTAAGGATTATTTAGCTACAAGATTAACTCTGTAATAAGTGTGATATTGATTATTTTCAAGTTAGGAATAGAAATGATACATTCAGGACCATTTAACAAAGATAGTGATAATTAGGCTTAAAGGCTGATAATTGGAGAAGTAATAAGTTGAGGCATGAATGTACTTCTTGTTTACCTAACAAGTGAAGGAACATTAGATTTTTTTTTCTCAAAAAAAAATACCCTAAGGATTTTAAATCTCTGCAGTAAGAGTGAGAAAAATTCTATTAAAAGTTAGTCATTTGTTGTCTGGTCTGTCTCTGTTTTTTGTACATATTTTCACTTAAGCACTTGTCAAATGATAACATGATTCTTCTATATGACTCCCCTTCTAAGCTATGACCTCTTTGAGGGCAGAGTTCATGGCTTGTTTGTTTCTGTGCAGTTGCTAGCACATGGTAGGTATCAAGTATTTATTGAATTGAGTTGAAGTGGATTAAGATGGTGCTCTCTAGAACTCACGTTGGTAAGTAGGCCTTACATGGGTAACAGAGGGCAAAGAGTATCGGTAATTTGGGGCAAAGAGTGAAAATCAAATCTTTCTCTGAGTTTTCAGGATTGGATGATCAGTTGTGAACTGAGAGAAGTGAGACTTGGAGGGTCTCTTAAACTTGGATATTAGCCCAACTTTGTAATGGGCACCCTAATTATTTCTTCTTTCATGTATTTCTTTTTTGATAGTTAATGGCTGGAATCACTGCCTATCAAATTGAGGACCAAGAACATCTGTTAAAAGCAATCATATTTGTCACCTTTAAACTCTAGTATTATACAATGAGCTCTTCTTATTGTATGCTAGGTTTTGGAGTGGGCATTCTTACCCTTTCCCTTAGTGGTGAAAATGTCATTTTTTTAATCTGTCAAAAAGGAGCATTTTTGGTATCTCTTGAGTTAGCCAAATTCAGCTAAACACTTTTGGACTTATATACCTTGCCAAATCCATACAATATGCTTTAATGTGTTCAGAACATTTGGTTAAGTCCCAAAGAATAAAGATACAGAGGAATAAAACATAAGTAAATGATACAAACAGTGCTAGAATATATTATCATGTGTGAAAAAAGTAATATTTTGAAATATTAATCTTGAAATAGTAATATTATTACTAACATTGTATTAATGTTCAGAATATATTTCTGAACTCATTGCTCACCTACAGTTCAACTATTTTGTATTAAAAAGAGTCAAAGCTAAGGTCTTTGAGGTCTAAGCCAGAAATCCAATACTACCAGGACTGAAAAGTGTTTCCTTGAAATACCAATGTTGGCAATACACTTCAGAGTGCAGTGTCTTCTTCAAATACAATCAATACTAGATGGCCTCTTCTCTAAGGTAACATTGTATTAATGTGCATATCTTAACCCCCAGGGCTTAAAATAACAAAAGGAGGTAGGAACTGAAAGTAAATTGGATCCATGCTGACTAGTATACTTGGGGGATTAGTAAAAATTGAGGTCAGCAAGAGTCCCAGAATGCAGGATGAATCGAGGAAGGAAGCACACCATGGTGGCTGTGTTCCTTTCCTGCTGGCCATGGCATTGGCAGCTGGAGAGGAAGGTGACTTTTCTGTTTAGTTGTACTTTCTGTAATTCTCTGTCTATGTTTGGCTTGTGGCCGATCCCTACTTTTATATCATTCTACTTTAATATTGGAAAATTCCACTTTAATATTGCTTGATATCACAGGAAATACCATCAGTAGCACAGTGCCTCACACACAGTAGGACTGAATGAATGAAAATCAGACTATTATTCCAGTAGGGTGTCTGGAACATTCAGTTCCTTGGACAAATTCAGTCTTCAAAACTTAATGTGATGTTTGAAATTATGGCTGTCAAATTATGCTAGTGAAACCTCATTGGATTTCTAGATAAGAGCAGGCTAAACAGGAACCTGTTTTTAATCATCTAGGGACCAAGGAAACTTCACTGTAGTGGAAAGAGCTCTGAAATTGTAGAAATATAAAAATTACCTGGGAGTATTTTTCAAAAAATATATTCCCAACTACTTACTCGACTAGTCCCTACACAGGACATATCAGAATCTCCAAGACAGACAATATGTAGATGAGAAAAAGCTACTCATGCAATTTGTATCCTTCGCTTTCCCAGCTCCTGTTTCCCTTCACCTTCTGAGTTTGAAAATCGCTGGAGAATTGGATCTCCAAGGGTCCAACTATAAAATTCTATGATTTTGCTACTAAAAATTCCACTACCTAGTGATAAAGATTTTCTGCTAAGAAGTTATTAATTCTATAATTTCTTCTTCTTTGGGACTTTGTTCAGTATGTGGATGTATTGTCTCAGATTATAGGCCTTAATTCTAAAGGCTTTACCCATTGCCGTCCAGTTGATTCCGACTCATAGTGACCCTATAGGGCAGAGTGGAACGACCCCATAGAGTTTCCAAGGAGCAGCTGGTGGATTCGAACTTCCGACCCTTTGGTTAGCAGACGTAGCACTTAACCACTATGCCAGCAGGGTTTCCAAAACTGTTGCCCTCGAGTTGATTCTGACTCATAGTGACCCTAAAGGACAGAATTGAACTGCCCTATAGGGTTTCTAAGGAGCGCCTGGTGGATTTGAGCTGCCAGCCTTTTGGTTAGCAGTGGTAGCTCTTATACACTACGCCACCAGGGTTTTTAAAGGCTTAAAGGAATACAATAGAGGTAGTTTATTAAATGAGGAACATTTTCTCTTTCTTTGCTTCCTTTTTGCTAGGCTAGCATTCAACGTCTTGAATCAGAGAACTTTAGAGATATGGACTTTCTTTGATATTAGAAGTAGAATGTCTACTGTTGAAACTCTAAGTCCTACTATACTGGTAGAAATAATAACTCTGGCATATAGTAAGCAGTCAAGAAATGGTTCTTCCAGCAAACTACCTGCATGATTTAATAATATGCATTGTAGGAAAATGTTGATTAAAAGTAATTTAAAATAAAATCTTATTTTTATTTTGACTCTTGGAACAAAGAGACTTTCTCCTAGCTCTATTTAAATTCATTTTGAAGAAGTAAAGACTGAATGATTTAGGGTTTCATAATGGAATAGAAATAATCTTTCTAAAGAGAAATTGTAATTGTTTATTCTAATAAATTATTTGTGATTACCCACCACTGTTATTTAAATGGGAAAGGAGCTTTTATTTATCAATCTGTGGTAGAAAGTCAAGTTGAGCCTAAAATTAGTAAATTCCTAGTCAGGCATCTTATTACTTAAGTCCTTAGTATCCTCTCAATATGCTGTTCACAAAATTGCCACTCAAATATGTTAATCATTATGGTTTAAAAAAACAAATATTTCGTATTATAAAAATAGTAGAAGTTAATTGTAGAGAATTGTATTGAGAAGGAAAACAGATAAAAGTTATCTATAATTCCACCTGAGATGAATGTTATGGAAAATTTTGATATATTGCTGAAAATAATTTAATATTCAGTATTGATAGTTAAAGGATTTTAAAATTTTGTCAAAATTTTATTATTTAAGGTAAACAACTTTAAATAATTTTCAGTCATCCTTGTTTAACCCCTGAAAGCTTTTTTCTCTTCTTCATTTATAACCTCCATACTCAGTCTGGGGTCCAATGATGTATGGCTTCTATTACTTAAAATACTCTAAATTCATAATGAATTTTAGGAAAAAAATATGTAGTCACTCAGCAAACATCATCAACTTCTCTTTTCTGCAGAAGAGTTTATATAACTAACCCCTTTTCTTCTGTAGATTATTTAGAGAATCCCCTACTCTCTTTTGTTGAGAGTTTTAAGCAGGGCTGTGAACTGGTTCTGCCTGGTTCAGTCATGGCTGATGAAGCAAAATCCGAAGGGACTCGAATTTTTAAAATGTGAGTGAACCAGAACAATAACTGGAATGGGAAAAACTATGGGTCAAAGCCTTGCTAGCAACTTAATCTTCTTCTTAGGCTACAAGAGCAGCTTTCATGTTGCATAGCAACCAAATCCCTTGACCAGCAGAGACGGAAACAGCAGTGCTCTGCTCAAAGAAGGCAGCCACCAGCGCCACTTTGAATGTGTGTTGCACTCCACAGTCCTGGCAATAATCCAGTCTCTGACATCAGGCTCCTGAAAGGTCCCACTACACCTCTTCCTAGTCTCCCATTACAGGGCTTTGACCCGTAATTTTTCTCATCTGGTTACTGTTCCGCTTCATCCAAATCAAAAAATTCGAGTCTCTTCCATTTTCACTTCGGAAACTTCACATGACTGAACTGATTCGAACAGCTTCGAAGCACTAGTTTTAAGGCAAAGGGGTAGACGCTTGGGCTACTCTTGTCAGGTTTGTTGTTTTTCAAAGTGCTGCAGTATCTTGATGACTACTACTATCAACATTTTATTTCCTTGTCATTTTTGTTGAGAAACTGTAGGGGAAAATGCATTTTATTTTTAATAGTGTGTGACTTACCTAAGTTTCTCAAAATTCAAATATTGAATGTATCTATCTGCTCAATTCTCACTGAATGATAAGTCAAGAATGACTTAGAAGGCTGTTTTTTTTTGTTAGTGAATAGTTCAGTCTCATTAAGACATACCAATTTCAAGTTCATCTTACCTATTTTTAAAGACCCCAAGTACTAAGAGCAGGACACCTAATAATCCTTCTTATTAATATTATCTTGTTTGAATTATGTCTCCTCAAAGTGAGTTGCCTCATATTGCCAGAATCCAGGCTGGACTGGTTGGAGGCCAGCTTGAACTAGTCTACATAAGAAGTTCGCATCTTATGTTAGTTAGGTGTCTGGTGCTGATTTTATTTCCAGCATTGCAGGTTGTATTTTATACCAGTAGCCAGGTGTAGGTAGTGATAAAGAGCTTGGGGGATTTCTCTTACTGGCCCAGGGATCCAAGGCATTCAGTGCAAAACCTGGCCGGCAGCCCGAGTGAGTAGGAGCCATGTGACTCTGGTGAGTTGGAGTGTGCAACTGCCTCCTGCTTCAGAGCTACCTGATCCGAATACTAAGCAGAGCAAGTGCTGGGCTGAGTGTAAGCCACTGAAGACACTGCAGAGAAAGGTGCTTATTCCAGAGGCATTACAAAACATGGAGATTAAAGACCAGGGAGCCCAAATGGAGCCGCTGCTGCCTACGGTAAGAGACAACCTGCTGTCACATAGATTAACCCCGATTGCTGCAAAACCTGTTAGGCAAGCAGGCTGCTAGCTAGGTGCAGCGAGTGTACTTTTGGGGTGGTGGGTAGCTCCCACGACATATGGGCAGGGGTCTCCTCCCATCTCGGGTGACTGAAATAGATAAAGCAAAGCACATGATTTTTCTCTCCCCCTTCTCAATATGGATGCACTACGGTGATGAAATGTCTCATGTTTGCTGCTGTTTGAAGAAATGGCTAGGTTTTAGCAGCAGGGGCAGCTGTGCGTCTCTCTCCCTGCCTGCTACTGCCGATCTCTCTGTTTCTCAGGCTGTGCAGTGGTGGCTCAAGCCCCTGCAAAGAAGAAGCCTCTTTTGATCATATTCCACCCTGATAAATTTCCTCTCACTGCTTCATCTCCGGGGCAGTGAGGTGAGGGAATCTGCTGCTGTTGCTGCTGGAGAGATTCAGTCTCTGCAGAAACCAGGAGAAAGGAGAACAGAAGGATTGTGTGTGTGTGTGTGTGTGTGTGTGTGTGTGTATGTGCGCGCGCTGTTTCTCTCGTTCTCAAAAGGAAGTGTGTCATGGTTCACTTACAAAGAAGGTTTTTTTTTTTTTTGGCGGGTGGGGGGACAGGCACATAATTCAGATTTGAATATCTGAAAGATTTCTGAATTGCCATTTGGAAATAGTACATCAGTTTATTCCTGGGTCCTTAAGCTGCCTCCCTGGATTTAATTCTTGGATAAGCTGTGATTTGCCCATTCTCTCCATCATCTCTGGCTGATTTACAGACTTGGGAGATCTTCAGGAAACATCTTCTTTCTCAGGCAGGGGCAGCTGATGTTGCTGTGTTCTGGGGGGGAAGAAAAAATAGTATTTTCTTGACGCAATAGAGCTGCCAAATGCTAGCTTCCAGCCATCCATCAGCGCTATCACAGATCAGAATAGCAGAAATCTCCTCCCTGTACCAAACCAGACGGAGGGGCTGTTTGTCAGCTCTCTGTTACTCAGGTTGGTGACCCACCTAGCAGACTAGAGACTAGCGGCAAGCTGTCCATTTCCGAGCCTATTTCTAGGCTTCAAACACACCTTTACATCAAATCAAATAGTACCTTAGGAGGACTGGGCAAATTCTGGGCCACTGTATTTTCAGGGCCTGACTTTTCCTGCAGGGCTCAAAAGCTGCAAAAGATTCCAGTTCGGATCCCTTATCCCGGAATCTGCTGTGGCTACTGAGCATGCCTAGTTCTCCTTAGGGCGCCTGGTTTGGGCAGGGAGGGAGTAAACAGATGGGAAGAATGCAGGAGTCACCACCAAGAATGGAGCCTAAGTAAAGGGCAGGGACTGTGTTAGAGAGGGAAAAAGGAAGCATGCAAATTGGCCTGCCCGCTTAAGAGTAGGGACTTTTTTTTTTTTTGTGGAATCAAAGTGAAGTTATTTTACATAAATGAGAATATAAGATTTGTCCACCTTCCCAAACTTAAATAGATACATAAATTAGGATTCTGTGGTTATTTGGGATAAATAAAGAGTATCAAGGCTGTCAGGGAGCCTTAGAGGAGAGATAAGAACTATACACAGAAATTGGGGGATGGAGATTTAGGGAGAGTGAGGTTTGGGGCAATGAAACACCTTTTTTTCCAGAGGTGGGGTGTGGGAGTGGTTGGAACCTGTCTTAGAGGAGCAGGCTGAAGTCATTTTGATATGGTGTATGAATTGTCACTTGCAGGGAACAGTTAAAGGGTTTAGGACCAAACGAGGATTAACTGGAGGAATTTAGAAGAGGATGACATGACTGGGCTAGATGAGTGAACAATTCTTGGCTTGAAAAAGCAGGGGGAAATACATGTTTGTCTAGAAAAGAAGGTCTACAATAAGTCTGATGGAAATTTTCAAAGACCAGAGTCAAAAGTTTGCACTTCACGTGGATGGTGACCAGTACAATATAGTTACATAGGCTGAAGGCAAAGGAAGGTCGTGTCAGCAGTTCATTATAAGAAAAACAAGCCTGAGAGGCTAGAAAGGATGCTGAATTACTGGCCCAGTTTTATACTTGTATAGTGTTTTCAACTGCCCTTATTGCTTTTCTGGCTAATTTTTTTTTTAGTTCTCATAACAAGCATGTTATATAAAGTAGATTTTTTATTTTCATTTTAAAGATGAGAAGTTGAGGCATAGAGGGTCTGAATAACATGTTTAAGGTCACATAGCGATGAAGCCAGGAAAAGAATATAGGTCTTCTAAAAACTAGTTCAGAACTAAAAAAAAAAAAAAAAAAATTCAGTATTTTTTACATGACACTATTAACCAGGCTTCACATGATCAGGTCTTGGACTGAAGTTTCTATGCTTGGAAGAGAGAGGTTTGTATAGAGTTGGGCTCTGTTTTAAAAAATTAATCAGATGACTTCACAAATAATTATGTGAGAGGCACTATAGAATGTTTAAGAACACAGTGTAGTAGGTCCCAGCACTACTGCTTACTTGCTGAGTGATCTTGGGAAAGTTATAAACCTTGGTTTCCTCAACTGAAAAATGGGAAAAGACTAGTATATATCTCTTGGATTGTTGTGATGAATAAATGAAATAATCAATGTGAAGTACCTGGCATTTAGTAAGTGCTCAATAAAAGTTAGCTGCTATTATCAGAGTCTGGCTTTGAGAGCACTGGCTGTTATGTTTGAAGCTGTAGCACAAGTTACGTTCAGAAAATTCATTCACTTACTAGTAGTCTACTATTGGCTTTTGATTCTTCGTGCTAGGTTACAACAAGAGAAATAAAAACTGTCTGTGGAATTCAGAATCTAGCTAGTCTACACATAGGGCTCAATTTGACTTTTTAAAAGAGACTGCTGCTTTCTCCTCAAATATTTAATCATGGTTATAAACTCTTTGAGATAGATATATATGGAAATATATGTAACAGTAATGATGGTGATATCACCTCAGTAAGTATGGAATTAATCTTTTTAAAGTATGAAGCCACAAAGTTAGGATATTTTATTATGACTTAAAATTTTCTTCTGACGTTTCTACTATTGAATTTGTTTCTAGGAGTAACCTGACGATTTAAAAATTACCAGGTCATGAAAGAGACTTCTAGGAGAATACCTTTATAATGAATATTTCTATCCTATGCCATTTAACACTGAATGATGTGTAGTGAGTTCACTTTGGATTCCTTCCAAGATTCTTATATCCTAAAAAAACAAAACAAAAAACAAACCCAACCAAACCCGTTGCTGCTGAGTCGATTCTGACATAGCAACTCTATAGGACAGAGTAGAACTGCCCCGTAGAGTTTCCAAGGAGCAGCTGGTAGATTCAAACTGC
>NW_004443972.1:17328734-17329844 GCF_000243295.1 Trichechus manatus latirostris
AGGAAGTGACAGAGAGTTAGCAAATAGCTGAGCTGAGGGCCAGAGCTCAAATAGAGAGCATGGAGAGAAAATGTAATTACACTTCTATGTATCACTTCTTTCTAACCCTGGAATAATGGTTACTTTAGAAGTGTAAGGTGTATATACATAAACTGCAATGCATGCAGCATGATACAAGTCAATGGAGAAATGTGGGTGCCACTCTTAACCCTCCTGTGTAGAGAAACTTCCACGCCTCCCTTCTCATACCTCATAGAATATCGTTTGGCTTTTTGGGAGAATTGCACTGTCAATCTATATGGTAAATGTTAGTTAAGATGTATTTTTAAGTTTTAGTTAAAATAAATGTAAGTTGTAGTTCTAATATTTTCTCCTGTCATCCCAAAGGATTGTCATGTGTAAAATTCAATGAGACTAATTACATCAATCCTGTTGTGCAATCATCACCAACATCCAAAGCAACTAAATTTTTAGGAAGTTTTTTTGTTGTTGTTATTGTTGTTATTGCTTTCATTAAACCTTACTTTTTGTTACTGTCATTTTAAAATAAGCTCATTATTAGTCTAGTCTCATAAAGTATTACCTTACTGTATGGTATAGTAAATCAAACTCCAAAGAAGACATCAATTAATTATTAACCATTTTATATTGATTTTATGTTTCTTCCAAGATTTTATGATGCTTAAAGAGAATCTTTACTTTATACAGTATTGTATCTCCTTCAAATACGTTAAAGGGGGGGGGACAGAAAATAAACACAAATAAGTAGAAAACAGATTAGTAGTGTCCTAGCGCTACGGGTTGATGTTAACTACAAAAGGGCATGAGGGAACTTTTTAGGGCAATGGAACTGTTCTAAACTCTACATTGAAGCCAAGATAGTATTATTGATAATATTTCACATCAGCTTGTTAGAAAATAAGTTATGGATATTCTGAACAGTTAGAAAATAAGTTATGGATATGCTGAACTGTGTTGTAAGTGAAAATTATGTTTAAAAGATTTGATCCACAGAAAAATCGTTGAAAATCCATCAATTCATTCATTAATTCAGCAAATACTTTATTGAATACCTACTAAATAGAAGTTACCATTCATGTACTGTCACAA
>NW_004443972.1:17333475-17334841 GCF_000243295.1 Trichechus manatus latirostris
GAAAACTGTCAGTTTTTTTTGAATGTTGAATGAAATGGTTCCTCCACTTTGTCAAAAATCGTATTTATTTATTTTTTTAAAAATGAGATCAAGAGAGGTCCAATTAACAGGGTGTTTTAGTGTCTTATTCTTTTCCTCAGCCTTATTGCTTATTAGTCTATGATAGACCAGATACAGACACTCAGGCTTAATTTGTTTATAATATTGCCTATTGCATTAAGATGATTCTTATATACAGTACTTTAATATACATCACTTCTTATGAAGAGACTGTCATTCTTATTGGAACTACCCGGTAACTTTCATGTCATCACACCCTGATGAAGAACTACCTGAAGATCCTAATATATGACAAACTTGATGAGTGTGAAATCACTAGACCTCCCTATATGTTGTTACTTAAATAAAACATGATGATTTAGACTCTGCTCATAATTCTCTGATTTAATAGTTCTACTTTTTATCTTTATATGGTTTGAAAAAAGTAATTAGTTCTCAAGTCATAGAATTAGGAGTAATCTATTTTAAGTCAAGTAATTCAGTAACAGTAATACCACACTAATTGTTTCACATTTGTCTTGGTTTTGCAAATACGATAATATTTTCTATAGGTCTTTAACCTAAATATCCATTATGAATGGTTACCATAAAAACGAAATAAATCTCCAACATCAGTCCTCTTAGCCTGACATTAGACGCTGCTTAGATAGTAGTGCCAATCTAATAAAGGGAGTTGGAATCTCAAGTACAGGCCATTTATGTAATGTAAGATAATATATTTGCCAAATTTTTATGGGAGCAAAAATACAGAAAAGGTGAATGTAATGTTCACTTTGTCCATTAAAAAATCCACGAAGCTGTCTCATAATTCAGAAAATTCTATCTATTGTATATTCATTTAAAACATATTGACCCAGCCTTGAACCCAGCTTTAAAAAGATCGACCTTTCACAAAATTGCTTTTAGCAGCTCATATTTTTTATCTGTTCCCTTTTGTGATTAAAAAACATTATTCCACCTCCTTCCATATACGCAATCCTCACTCTCTCTCTTAGCAATTAAATTCAGCATTCCTACTCTTTCTTATCTTATCTAAACAGATTTCTCCCTATCTTTGGAGATGGCTGCATGAAGTTTGATTTAGGAAAATGAAGCGCTACTTCCGTTTTTGGTTCCCTAGAAGAGCGATGTATCTCAATGCTAAGATATCTAGTTAGGTCAATTTTGTTGTTGTTGTTAGGTGCCACCAAGTTGGTGCCAACTCATAGCAACCCTGTGTAAAACAGGATGAAATACTGCCCAGTCCTGCGCCATCCTCACAATCCTTGTTATACTTGAGCCCATTGTTGCAGCACTGTGTCAATGC
>NW_004443972.1:17336012-17337408 GCF_000243295.1 Trichechus manatus latirostris
TACCACCTAGCTTTCATGTCAGACGTTTGACATTAAAATCAGTTTTTCTTGGAAAAGTACAGTTTTCTGATATTTTTTCTTGGCCCAGAAAATATCTTGATAAGAGAGTAAAGAGGTTTCAAAATTTTATTGAACCTCTGTTCCATAAAACAAGGATTTGATTATTACATGTCAAAATTAAACCCACATTTACTTCTCCTAAAAGGTAACTCCATATTTAGAAAACAAGCAAGATTTCTCAGCAAAATGAAGTTGGAGTCTAAAACAAACATTAATGTATGAATGGCCCATATAATTTAGTAAATCTGCAATATTAATTAATTTCTTTACGCTAAATTACCCGTTTGTTTGCCTGCCTATTGAGTAAGAATGGAAGAGATAAAGAAGTGGCTTTCCTGTCTCATGTGATATACAGCAACAGTTCAGCCCACTTAGGGAAATACAGTGAAGTGTTCCAATGATGCACATGAGAAACACTTTACACTGCTTTGAGCATAATATCTTTGTGCAGATGATCCATGATAAAGGGTGAATAAGATCAGTACAAATGTAAGTAAGACCCAAAGATAATTCAGATTCTGTTGTTAAATCAATAATAGTTTCAGCCTCTTGTTTTTTTAAACCTTTAACTAAGATTATTATAGAGAAGGGAAAATCCTTCAGTCCAAGGTTTGTTTCCTTTCTCCAGCCCATATTAGATTATAACTGCTCTTGAGTTGTGACATTTTCTTATAAAAATCTGATTTCAATTCTCATTCAATTTTCTGGACCTGTATTTTACAACAAACTCCCTTTAATATTTGTATAAGTATTCTAACTATGAATGGGAGAAACGAAACAGCCTGAGAAAAAGGTGATAATGTAATTCAACATCGATAACATTTATTAATGTACCTGAATATTCTATGAATTAAATCATGGCTCCCTGAAAGTTTGTTGTTGTGGTTGTTAGGTGCTGTCAAGTCAGTTCTGACTCATAGCGACCCTATGTACAACAGAATGGAAAACTGCTCGGTCCTGAGCCATCTTCACAATCGTTGGTATGTTGAGCCCATTGTTGCAGCCACTGTATCAGTCCATCTCATTGAGGGTCTTCCTCTTTTTCACAGACCCTCTACATGGTTTGATAGAAGCTTTAATTTCCACTGAATTTAATAGTGAAATATATGCTGTTGAACTATCAAATGACTAGAGATCAACCAGACTGAGGAAGGCAAAGAGCAAAAGGCCTTTATTTCTTGCTACAGTTTGAATGGTTAGCATTTGAAAAATCAATAATTTATTGAATATTAATTCTGAATGAGCATAAATTTCTTCTGAATAATTTGAAAATAAATGAATTTTGATTTGAATTATTCATACCACCTAAATACTTACTGCCTTTGGCCCATTTTTT
>NW_004443972.1:17338606-17339900 GCF_000243295.1 Trichechus manatus latirostris
CTAATGCTTTACACAATAAGTGATGAGGCATCCAAGACTTAGAGATCATCTAAGAGATCAGAAGCAATAATTTAATAAACTGAAGTGATTGAGGATTGGAAGGAACTACCTTTGATCTGTAAAAGTAGAATGGATATCCTGTCTTAATCCATACACCATCCTTAAAATGAAAACAACAAAAAATACCTGTCAGGCCAGGTGTGAACAACATTTCATTTTATCTATTGACATCATATGTTGGAATGATTTTGAGAAATGCCAATTTTTTAAATTTTATTTTATATGCTTCTATGAAACTAGACTTTGATGGATTTTTATTAAAAATTTCACACACACAAGTAATATTTCTCACTCTACACAAACTGTTGTGATAATATTTTCCTGTAGTTAACATAGTTAGGTTATACTTACATAGAGGAACCCTGGTGGTGTAGTGGTTAAAACTGCTGTTGGAACTCACCAGCCATTCCGTGGGAGAAAGATGGTGACAGTCTGCTTCCATAAAGATTTACAGCCTTGGAAACCCTATGGGACAGTTCTACTCTGTCCTACAGTGTTGCTATGAATCGACATGATGGCAGTGGATTTGGTTTTGATTTTTTGGTATACTTACATATATAGATTATAACAAAAAAACTCAATAAAGAGAAATGCACAGGAAAGGTAACATGTAATTCTCACTAGTCTCACCCTGATTTTCTTTTTAGTCTTTCTCATATGAATTAGTGATTATTTCATGTTGTTCTGATTTTCTTACTACATATTTCTTCCGTAATCCATTACAGTGGTTTTATATTATGTGAATAAAGATAGAAGAGTTCACCTTTGGTTATCTTGGATAAAGCCTGCACAAGAAAACACACTATACTGTTTGGACTTCGTTATATTTTTAAGAAGCCATGCTTTTTTAAAAATATAATATTCCTAAAGAATTTAGTATTGGCTGAACATTCGAATTGAAAATCAAATAAAGTAGTTTTACATAAATATGACAGCCAGTGAAAATATAGAGCAATAAATGTTTATCAAATGCTAAGGGTGTGTTTGGAAACTTCATCTCAATTCTTGTTCACTTTTTTGAACTGTATTATATACAAAACTCCTATTAATATTAGTAAGTATTCTACCCATGGATGGGAGAAAGGAAACAGCTTGAGTTGTTGTTGTTGTTGTTAGGTGCTGTCAAATCAGTTCTGACTCATCGTGACCCTACGTACAACAGAATGAAACACTGCCTGGTCATATGCCATCCTCACAATCATTGCTATGCTTGACCCAGTTGTTACAGCCACTG
>NW_004443972.1:17340437-17361787 GCF_000243295.1 Trichechus manatus latirostris
GAGGATTTTTGTTTTCTTTATGTTGAGGTATAATCTAAACTGAAGGCTGTGGTCTTTGATCTTCATCAGTAAGTGCTTCAAGTCCTCTTCACTTTCAGCAAGCAAGGTTGTGTCATCTGCATATTGCAGGTTGTTACTGAGTCTTCCTCCACTCCTCATGCTGCATCCTTCTTTGTATAGTCCAGCTTCTTGGACTATTTGGTCAGCATACAGATTAAATAAGTATGGTGAAAGGTTACAACCCTAACACAACCTTTCCTGATTTTAAACCACACAGTATCCCTTGTTCTGTTCCAGCCACCTCTTGGTCTATGTACAGGTTCCATGTGAGCACAATTTAATGTTAAGGAATTCCCATTCTTCTCAGTGTTACCCATAATTTGTTATGATCCACACAGTTGTATGCCTTTGCATAGTCAAATAAGACACATGTAAATATCTTTCTAGTATTCTCTGCTTTCAGTCAAGATCCATCTCATATCATCAGTGATACCCTTCATTCTATGTCCTCTTCTGAATCAGGCTTGAATTCCTGGCAGGTCCCTGTCAATGTACTGCTGCAACTATTTTTGAATATCTTCAGCAAAATTTTGCTTGTGTGTGATATTTATGATATTATTTTATAATTTTTGCATTCCATTGGATCACCTTTCTTTGGAATGGGCAGGAATATAGATCTCTTCCAGTTGTTTGGCATGGCAGCTGTCTTCCACATTTCTTGGCGTAGATGAGTGAGCACTTCCAGCATTGCATCTGTTTGTTGAAACATCTCGATTGGTATTCTGTCAATTCCTGGAGCCTTGTTTTTCACCAGTGCCTTCAGTGCAGCCTGAATAAAAGATGATAATTCAATAATTTAATATATATAACTTCTGTTATTCTACATGACTTTCCTATGAATTAAATCATGCTTTAAAAAAATTTGACAGAAGTTTAAATTTTCACTGAATTTGATAGTGAACTATGTGCAAAATTTAGCCATCATAACAAAAGTTCGTAGCTTCTAGTGCTAGTGGCTTTTTTGGAAAGTTTATGTTATTTTGTGATCTACTTATAGATGCAGCTAAGCAGATAAACTGATTAGATTTCTATAAGGGTCAAGTTAAAAAAGTTAGAATCAAGCTAGAATCACAGAGTGGACAGCAGTGGGTTTAGCTTGATTCTAACTTGACCTTTATAGAAATCTAATCAGTTTACCTGCTTAGCTGCGTTAAAAATAGATCACAAAGTAACATAGACGTCCCCCCTGCCCTCCCCCAAAAATCAAGCTATAGATGCATTAAAGTATAGTTATGGCTCATAATGAAAATTTGGAGTGCTCTTCTGTTTAGGCCTCTTGGCTGAAGCCTGTGAAAGACTAGCTAGATTTCTTTGTGATGTTCTTCAGTCTGAGCAGCTCAGATTTGTTAGACCATGCCTTTAAATCAAACTGACTCTTAGGATGCTAAAGACAAAACATTGCAAAAATGTTTCTCTGACTCGTTTTTACCAGTTTGAATTACACATCACAAATATGTGGGAAATATTTTGATGCTGTGAAACAGAAAGCATCAGACTAAATAATATTCTCACACTGTTATTTCCAGGTAGTGTTGAAGTCTTTATAGCTATATATTAGAGCTCAAATTCATCTTGCATAAAACATAGTCCATTAACTGATTTGGAAGTCTTATGTGTGAATCGAGAGACTTGAGGTCATGTTTTCAAAAATCTAAATAAATACAAAAAATACATATGTTTATAGTCAGCACTGCTGATAATGCTCTACAATTTTAACTAGCTGGCGATTTCTCAATTTTAAGTTCTATTAGTTGCTTCAAAATTAGACATAACCAACTCCATATATATTTTTATCCTTGATCTATTTCCAAAAGCTTATGGAAAGCCTAGCTACGTTGCTATAAAAGCATCCCACATTTGTTGAAATCCTCCTTTTTACCTAGTTTTGGCATGTATTGTTTCTGGAATTTTCATTATCTTTGGTGGCAAAGGTATGACAGCATAATTTCTAACCTTTCCCTCATTTCTTCACAATTCTAAAATAAGTGCTATTCTTGTAGCAGAGAGGATACGGAGGGACCATACATACCTAAAATATTCTTGCCATTATATATTTTTTCTTTTGTCTCATATCTTTTATGCTTAGAGATTTGAGAGCAGGCTGTTTAAAAATCAACATTTCTTTTTCTGGAATGATTATGGAGAATCTTCTTTATTGAAGACTGTTACCAGAATTGATTGTGGTTGCTGTATGATTTAGAGACATCAAATTACCCTGATTTAGCTTTGAAACTAGTTGGTCCTTTGTATCCCTGAAGAGTCACACCATGTAGTCAGCAACATTTACATGCCTATCATGTTTAATAGTGTAATTTGTCAAATCATTCAACAGGCTAATTTCAGGTATTTCAACATTTATCAGGGTGATTGTCAAGGAACATGTTTATTTTCATGTCCAAATTAGAGGAAGTGATTAAATCATGAAGAATTTGAAATACTAATTGATACTCAAATCAATGTACAAACTTCAATATTTAGGCATCCAATTGTAATGATAAAAGTAATTTTTTGATATTGCATTTGATCAATGTTTTAGAGCATCTAATACAAAATAACTTGTATTTTTAAAGTAATATAGACAGCCATCAAAATTTGAAATTAATTTCAAAGCTAACTTACACAAATTGTATAAATTACTTTGCCTAAGAAAACTCCTGGAAAAAGATGCAAGCACAAGTATGAAGTGATTAGTTATCTTTTGTGTTCTTTTTAGAGAAAAAAGGGAAATCTAGATTGACGGCGAAAATAAAAGTATTAGCATGACATTATTGATACTTACAGTAATTCTCTTTCATGTTGGTCTCTCTCTAGAGTCAGTTTCCTTAAAATTTAGATCTAAGTAATTTTTATTTCTTTACTTTATACGTTATCAAACTTCTTTTCATCATCCAGATGTCACATGGTGTTGTCAGGTGCCATGTAGTCGATTCTGACTCAGACATCCTATGTGACAGAGTAGAACTGCCCCATAGGGTTTCCTAGGCTGTAATCTTTACAGGAGCAGGTCGCCAGGTTTTTTCTCCTGCAGAACAGCTGGTGGGTTCGAATCGCCCAACTTTTTGGTTTGCAGCTGAGCACTTAAACGTCGTGCCACCATCTCACCTTAGATGTCACATAGAGAAGATAAAATCAGGTTAGAAGGGTGAGTCCAGTGTCATGGACCCGTTCTTCACTACGTGTACTTGGCAGAGCAAATCAACAGCACAATGGCTGATTTTTAAAAGCTCTTCAAAAGTTCTTTTATTAATATAACATCCATACATTTTTCAAAATATTAGACTACCTATGATCTCATTTCTTCCTCCTTCCCCCATATCTCCATGAGGTAGGCAGGGCAAACAGTATTCTTTTCAGAAAAAAATGATGACTTTAGGCTCAGTTGGGCTAAGTGATTTGACTATCATGCAATGAGTTAGTGGCAACACTTGGAGTAGAACTCAGGTATCTTGCATCTTAATTTGGTCACCTTTTTTTCTGTTACTCTGTGAAATGGCAGAGTAACTGAGAAAATTAATATGTAATTCATATTCCAAAATAAATATGTAGTCACTTTCTCATTCATTCACTTACTCATGTACTCATCCATTTAAATATTTATGAAAGACATACAGTATGTACCATTGAGTGTTATCGATTTGCCTAAAAATTAGTTTAGAAAATTATTGTATTAGAATTTTTAAAAAATATGTTTTAATTTTTAAAAATATAGCTATTTTATGAAATGAATGTGTGTTCTTGGTTAATATAGGTGTTTATTTTATTTAGTTTCACATCATGAAAACCAAGACTCATTCAGATTAAAAAAAAGATGGTGGCCTGAACATGAAGAATATATATGACGTGGTCAACTTTGCAAAGATTTATAATTTGATAGATTCTAAGATATGGTATTTCAGACCATATTAGAGAGATATTTAATGATTTCTCTTTCTACTTCAAACAGTAAATCTATCATCATTAAAATGTTGCCTAATAAGTGTAGCAACCTATTATAATAACAACAAATTTACAGCATTATAGAGTACGTGATGTTCCTCTCTGAATTTTTTTTTTTTTCTATTAGCATCAGGTTAATCTATATGGATGTAGGATGGAAGATGAAGGGATCTGGGTGTTAATGATAAAAATATGGGGTCATTTACTAGCTTACTCTCCAGTAAATCAACCTCCATTTCTCTGTCTGAAAAATACAGATATAATAATACCTATCTTGTATGGTTTTTGTGGGGACTAATTGAGATAATGCATGAGAAGCATCTAGCATAAAGCCTAGCACATAAAAATGGGCCCATAAATGTTAATTCCCTCCTTTTCTGCTATATCCAGACAAATTTTGTAAAAAAAAAAGAGAAGTGCTTCTTTATTTATTAATTCATTTTTTTCTATAGTTAAGCTATTTTGAGTAAAGTTATAACCTAATCTTCATATATGGTCTGCTTAGATCACTATGAATAGCTATGAAGAATCAATAAAAAACACAAAAACTCCATCAGTCATTTTTCATAATGGGGCAAATGGTCATAGTTGGCTGGGAACATGTTTTATCAAGAAATTATAACAATACCAGCTTTTTATTGTATGTGATATGAATATAGATATTGATGATAGGTTTGATACATTTGTTAAAGCTGTTTCTATTATTTGGAGACTATGAGGGGAGCAAATAAGATATTTCTATGAAATTAAAGAGATAGTCTTAAAAATTAAAATGGAAAATTATAATAGACATAGGAGCCAAGATGTGATCTTTAGGGCAACGACAGTAAATGACAGAATATTTTACTTGTTAAAAATATGGTGTTTTTTTTCTATTTCTAGTGAGGACATGCCATAATTCTTATTTTTTTTCTTTCCCTACAAGCAATGTCTGGCTTTTGGAAGTTAACTGAGTTGATAATTTAGGAGATGGTCACTCTCCTCAACATATTTTCCCAGATTTCTTTTTTGTCTCTGCAAAGATTTAATGTTCTTAGTTTTAGATCTTTCTTTCTTCTTCATAATCTCTTTGGCCTTCTTGAATCTATGGCTTGATGCTTTTCATTAGTTTTGGAAATTCTCGGCTAGTATCTTTACAAATATGGCTTTTAAAAATGTCTGTTTCCTATTCACCACTCATCTGTCAGTTTGTTGCACTGTGGTAGTTTGTGTGTTGCTGTGATGCTGGAAGCTCTGCCACCGGTATTTCAAATACCAGCAGGGTCACCCATGGTGGACAGGCTTCAGCAGAGCTCCCAGGCTAAGGCAGACTAGGAGGAAGGACCTGGTGGTCTACTTCTAAAAAAATCAGCCAGTGAACACATTATGAATCGCAGTGGAACATAGTCTGACATAGTGCCAGAAGCTGAGCCCCTCAGGTTGGAAGACATTCAAAATATGACTGGTGAAGAGCTGCCTCCTTAAAGTAGAGTCGATCTATGATGTAGATGGAGTCGAGCTTTCGGGGCCTTCGTTTGCTGATGTGGCATGACTCAAAATGAGAAGAAACAGCTGCAAACATCCATTAATAATTGGAACATGGAATGTATGAAGTATGAATCTAGGAAAACTGGAGACTGTCGAAAATGAAATGGAATGCTTGAAGATTGATATCCTAGGCATTAGTGAGCTGAAGTGGACTGATATTGGCCATTTTGAATACTGTTTAGCATTTTAAACAGATCAGTCTAGAACAATGCGTGGACCCAAAAGCTACCCTCACCTTCTTGGTGAAACAAATTTCAAATTCTTACAGAATCCAGACTTTCTGGAGCCACCGAGACTGAATGAACCCATGACTCCTGGTGACCCCATGAACAATGGAATCAGACCATTGTGATCCATAGGGTTTTCATTGGCTGATTTTTAGTAGTAGATTGCCAGGCCTTTCTTCCTAGTCTGTCTTAGGCTGGAAGTTCCACTGAAACGTGTTCAGCATCATGAAAATATACAAACCTATACTGACAGATGGGTGGTAACTGCACACAAGGTGTATTGGCTGGGAATTGAACACGGGTTTCCTCTGTGGAAGGCAAGAACTCTACCACTGAAACACAATTGCCCTCCGTGACCATCCGTTATACACTATAGATGTTAATCATTCTTTAGAATCAAACTGAAGTCACTGCCAGACAGAGAAGCTTCATTCAGAATGTAATTGATGACTCTTCTAATATAGTGAACACTTATTGACAAACTGCCTATTTAGGCATCGTGAAGACTATAAAGTGAACAAGATGGGTTCCCATCCTTCAGTAGTGTGGCATTTATAGACAGAGACAGAAATACACAGATAACTATAGTACATTAAGCTATAAGAGACATAAAAACAGTATATATCTTACAACCCTTCCAGCAATGGATGAGGGTTCAATTTCTCCACATCCTAACTAATAACATTTGCTGTTTTCCATTTTTTTTAAAATCATAGTCGTCTTAAAGCGGTGGTGAAGTAGTACCTCATTGTGGTTTTGATTTGCATTTTCCTAATGACTAAATCAAACAACCTATTGCATTGGGCAGACCTGCTGCAAAAGACCTCTTTAAAGTGTTGAAAAGCAAGGATGTCACTTTGAGGACTAAGGTGTGCCTGACCCAAGCCATGATACTTTCCATCACCTCATATGCACACAAAAGCTGGACAATGAGTAAGGAAGACCAAAGAAAAATTGATACCTTTTAATTATGGTGCTGGCGAAGAATATTGACCATACCAGAAGAATGAATAAGTCTGTCTTGGAAGAAGTACAGCCAGACTGCTCCTTGGAAGCAAGGATGGTGAGACTTTGTCTCACGTATTTTGGACATGTTATCAAGAGGGACCAGTCCCTGGAGAAAGACATCATGCTTGGTAAGGTAGAGGGTCAGCCAAAAAAAGGAAGACCCTCAATGAGATGGACTGACATAGTGGCTGCAGCAATCATTGTGAGGATGGAGCAGGACTGGGCGGTGTTTCGTTCTATTGTACAGGTGATCCCTGAGTCAGAGTCAACTCGACGGCACCTAACAACAACACAATGACTAATGACATTGAGCATGGGCTTATTGGCCATTAGTATTTCTTCTTTGGTGAAATGTCTATTCATGTCCTTTGCCCATTTTTTGATTGGGTTGTTTGTCTTTTTGCTATTAAGTTGTAGGAATTCTTTGTATATTCTGGATATTAAACCCTTATCAGATGTATGGTTCCCAAAAATTTTCTCCCAATCTGTAGGTTGTCTCTTCACTTTGTTGATAACGTTCTTTGATGAATAAAAGTTTTTAATTTTGATGAAGTCCGATTCATCTATTTTGTCTTTTGTTGCTCGTGGTTTTGGTGTCTGTCCTGTCTAAAAATCCATTATTAAAAACTAGGTCCTGAAGCATTACTTCTGTTTTCTTCTAAGAGTTTTATGGTTTTAATTCTTGTGTTTACTATATTTTTATGCAAATAACATGCCCTCTGCATTTGGTTGCCAGACATGCTCCCCCCAACCAGGCACCCTCACAAGTGCCTCCTTGCCAATCGTCTTACACATATTGCTGTTAAAAAAAAAAAAAAATTAGCATTGCACGCCTACAAAAATACCTCGTAGGGGAAGGGCATGGCCAGCACACAAATGCAGAAGGTGCATGTTATTTGCGTAGAAATACTGTAGGTTCCTGATCCACTTTGAGCTAATTTGCATATATGGTGTGAGGTATGGGTCTTGTTTCATTTCTTCTGCATGTGGAAATCCAGTTGTCCTAGCACCATTTATTAAAGAGACTATTCTTTACCCACTAAGTAGACTTATCACCCTTGTTGAAAATCAATTGACCAGGACTGTATGGGTTTATTTCTGGATGCTCAATTCTATTCGATTGGTCTATATGTCTACTGTTATATCAGTACCAGACTGTTTCGATTACTGTAGCATTATAGTATGTTTTGAGATCAGGAAGTGTTAGTCCTCCTACTTTGTTCTTCCTTGTTCAATATTGCTTTGGTTATTTGAGACCGTAGTACAACTTCTATGAAAAACAATTTGTCAGGTCCTCAAAAAATTAAACATAGAAATATCATGTGATTCAGCAATTCCACTCCTAGGTATATACTCAAAAGAACTGAAAGCAGGAACACAACTAACACTTGTATACCAATGTTCATTGCAGCATTACTCACAATAGCCGAAAGGTGGAACCAGCCAAATGTCCATCAACAGATGAATAGATAATCAAAATGAGGTACATATATACAATACTACCCAGCCATAAAGAGAAATGAAATCCTGGTACATGCTACAACATGGTTGAACCTTGAAACTTTGAAAACATTAAGCTGAGTGAAATTAGTCAGTCATGAAAGGATAAATTTTGTATGAACTATGATATTTAAATGAAATATTTAGAATAGACAAATGTATAGAGATCAAATTTTATTAGTGGTTACCAGGGGTGAAAGGGAGGGATAAAGAGGGAGTCATTGTTTAGGGGACAGGGAGCTTCTGTTAAGGGTGATGGAAAAATTTGGAAACGGGCACAACATAATGAGCATAATTAATGTCACTGAATTGTACATGTACAATATATTGAAATAGCATTTGCTTTGTTATATATATATGTATATATATATTAACTACCATTTTTTTAAAAGTACATCATAGTACAAATGAGCTACAGATAAATAATTAATAAATAAATGGAACCACACAAAATGACCAATGGCCATGAAGCAGATTTCTAATGTCACTATATATAAGGCTAGCATTTATCAAACACCTACTGTGTGCCAGGCACTTCGTAGATTGTTCACATATAGTATCGTACTTAATTCTCACAAACCTGCAAGTTTGGAGCTATTATATCTTTATTTATAGATAAGAATATTTCTAATCAGAGGGATTAAGTAACTAAGCCAAAAGGGAGAGGGAAGTGCCAGGATGTATACTTTGGTGTATAAGACTCTAAAATCATACTGCTTCTCATAAGTATTTAATGAAATAAAATATGTATATTTTTCAAAGCGTTTTCAAAAAAATTTCAACTGATTCTTAAAATGACCCTGAGAGGTTATAGTACAGTTAATATTATTTCCATTTTACAGATATAGAAACTACCATTCAGAGGTCGATTTGTCACTTAACGAGTGAATGAGAGCTACTGCTACTGCTACTCATTGTTATCGTGTCGATTCTGAATAGAACTAAAAAAAAAAAAAACCCATTGCCATGGAGTTGATTCCGACTCATAGTCAGACCCTACAAGACAGAGAAGAACTGCCCCATAGGGTTTCCAAAGAGCAGCTGGTGGATTTGAACTGCTGACCCTTTGGTTAACAGCCAAATTCTTAACCACTATGCCACCAGGGCTCCTGAATAAGAACTAGTCCCCTGGTTTTTCTGATGTCTGGTCTCCTATTTGCACAATAATACCATTCTCCACAACACTTAAGTTAGCAGTCAAAAACCAAAAAACCCATTGCCATCCAGTCAATTCTGACTCACAGAGACCCTATAGGACAGAGTAGAACTGCCCCATAGGGTTTCCAAGGAGCGGCTGGTGGATTGGAACATAGCTCTTAACCACTGTGTCACCAGGACTCCTGTAGGAGCCAAGAGGGATAGAATTAAAGGAAAAGAAGGGGAGAGGAGGGGAAAGGAGACGGGAGGGCAAAGGGGAGCGAAGGGCAGAGGAGATGGGAGAGGAGAGAGGAGGGAGAGGAGGGAGGGATGGAGAGGAGAGGAAAAATGTCTGTAGCTCTGATTGTAACTGTCAGACAACTTCCTCTAACAGTGATGCAGCCTCATTTTTCTGCAATCAAGCATCTCGTTACTTCCATCAGTCACTGAATTCTCTCTATCCACAGTTGATGCTGTCCCTTCTCAATTTTTTTTTTTGGTAATCTTGAAAACATAGGTGCAGTTCACAACTGCAGTGTCATCTGGAGGATCTATCAGTATTTTCCTTTGCCTTTGTTATTCTCTATTTCTCTCTCCAGCCTTGTATAAAATCATCACATATCTGACTACCCCAGTTTATTAGCTAATTCTTGCACTATCCGTATCTGTTCTTTAAACAAAAATCCTCCTTCCTATTTGCTACGTATTTTTCTCTGACTCCTCCTTCAAATCTCTTTAACCGTTATCTTTTTTCTCTATAGAGCTTCATATTTCTTTCCTATGGCATCTGGTGCTGGAAGCCCTCTTCAGAGCTCTAGGAATCATATTATCAGTAATATGGGATTAAGGTGTTTTTAACTCAATAGTTTTTCCTGAACAAAAAAAAAAAAAGAAAGAAAAAGAACCCCCCCAAAAGCAAATGTTTTCTTCTAAAAAGTAAATAAGTTTTGAAATGCTTGAATTTATAAATGTTTCTTTGATTCCTAAATATCTACCAGTTAAGCTTTTGTCAAATTAATAGCCCTGGCTGGGGCACAGCGGTTAAGAGCTCAAGCTGCTACCCAAAAGGTAGGCAGTTCAAATCCACCAGCCATTCCTTGGAACCAGATTACCCCATATTACAGGTGGTCGATTTTTTAAAATTTTTGGCCTTAAATTTTTTTAGTTTCTGTTGTATATATTTTTTTTACTGGTGCTCATTGGAGTTTTTTAATTTAATTTGTTTCTCTCCTAGTGTAATGTTGAGGTTATAGAAAGGCAAATAAGAATATTTGACAATTTTGATGAAACAGAATGGGTCTAAGTCTTTCTTCTGACTAGATACAGAATAGAAATCTTCGCGGCAGTCTGGTACTTAGCTTCTGTTTGAAAACAGAATGAAATTTTACTACGATATTTTCTTAGAATGCTTCTAAAAATGTATTGCTGTACCTTTTATCACTGCCTGTTTATGGATCTTTGAGAAATGAATACTTTTTAGGCTATTTTCTGTTTTCACGACCATTTTGTAGATTGAACTACTCAAACTGCAAAGCTAGCATTGATTTTCAAATCAAGTAGGTAGTAGAAGTGTTGAAAGCTATGCTTTCAGCAACAAATTATGGTTTTTCACTATAAACGATTTTTTTAGTACATTAAGATACTTCAGGCAATGTAACTTTAGTTAACCTTGTAATATTCATAAGCTAAACATGAGATTTCATATCTGGTACTTCTTAAAGGTAAAAATTAGAAATATGCTTTGTGGAGAAATTCTGCTGCTAAATAATTATTTTTAGTGTATAATATCCTGACTATAGAGTTTTAAATTTCTTTCTAAAGCTATGTCCTAATATGAGTGGTTTAAGTGGTGTGTACATTCTTGATATCATAGGCAACTGCTAAAGAGATCCTAAGAGGTCATCTGGGCTCTTTCCTTATCTCTGAGTTAGATTTTATCTTGTTCTTTCTGTAGTAAAAAAGGCATTGCTTAAGTGGTCAATTAAAAAAAAACAAACAAAAAAACTGTATCCAAAGTAATCAAATCTCCTTATTCATTGTTCTGGGAAATAAATATAGAGTGACTCTCTCTTCCTTAAAATTGTAATTTATTATAATTAATTTGTATTTAAAAGACCTTCTCTCTAAGGGAGAAGCCCTGGTGGCACAGTGGTTAAAACACTCGGCTGCTAACCAAAATGTTCGTTATTTGAACCCATCAGCCATTCAAGGGCAATCTGCTTCCGTAAAGATTTCAAATTTGGGAACCCTAGGAGGCAGTTCTACTCTGTCCTATAGAGTCACTATGAGTTGGAATTGGTTCAGTGGCAGTGGGTTTGGTTTTTTTGGTTTTCTCTCCAAGGAGATGCAAATTTTTTTACACTGTCTCCCAGTAATCCTTGTGACTAGAAATTATCCTATCCTGACAAAATAGGTAGGCTGTCTTACAAATATAATACTACAATATCAGTAATAAAAACCAACTCTTTTCCACTTGTTTCTAATCTCCTTGTTGTCTACATGTGTTGTGATGTTCCCCTCACACATCTTGACTCATGGGAAATCAAATTTCCATTTGATTTGCTAGTCAGATGGATGCCTTTAGAGTTAAAATTGAAACGAGTACGTTTCAGCCTTGGCCATAGTAGGGTTTTCAAAGCCAAATGCATATTTTAAAATTTAGCTGTAGGCCTTAGTAGGTCCGTATTCCAAAATTGCCTTACCCAGGAATTAAACCAGCAAATATACCCTCAGGAATTGAGTAACAGTTACCTGTTGTTTCTAAGCTGACAAATGATTGCTATCTCTGTCTTAAATAAAGACTCTTGGAAGTGTCTGTTGTATTTTGAAGCAACTAGTAATAAAGGGGAGCCCTGGTGGTACAGTGGTTAAGAGCTTGGCTGCTAACCAAAAGGTCAGCAGTTTGAATCTACCAGCTGCTCCTTGGAAACCCTATAGGGCAGTTCCACTCTGTCCTATGAAGCTGCTATGGGTTTTTTTTTTTTTTTTTAATTCATTTATTTGTAGTAATGAAAGAATAACTGGTTGAGGAGGATGATTGTTAAGTTGTCATCACCTTTGCCTTTAAGTTCCCACTGAGTGGAAAGATAGGTTGAACCCGGCAATTTTGGTAGCGTGTTGCTCCTCTTGCTCAGCGAAGCGCCCTTTTGGGGGCCCCCTTAGCTAATGTGGTCATTTGCTACGTCAAATTAGATGAGGGCCTACAAAATCACGCCACTGCTCACAGTACCTCGCTTGCCTTTTAGACAATTTCTAAGGAATCTCTTTGTAACAGTCAGCTTAACTATTCAAATCCGATTTCGTTTCTGAAGGGATAGAAAGAATTCTTAATAAGCCGGAACTAAGTTTTTCAGAAGAAAACAGTCTGTTAGCAAATCAATTTCGTAGCAAAAAACAAAAAAACAAAACAAAACAAAAACCCCAAAAAACAACAACAAACTGAAGGGATAAACATGAAGTTTGTCTTTGCTTGGTTTATGCTTATCCTCACTCATCTTTTTCTTAGACTGCTTTGTGTTAGGTATCTGCTATATTCCCTACATAATTATTATAGGTGACTATATCCCACTGTCTTTGTCCTTTCTGGGTTCTTGCTTTATATTTTAAAGACCATATGTTAAGTTGTGATATGATATTGTGATTATTACAACCACCATTATAATGTAATAATAGCTAACACTCCCACTTAACATATTTTAATCAAGACTTATTTATAATTAACTAAAGAAAAAAGTGTAAAGTAGAGGAAAATGTAAGTTATAAAACTACTTAAAGGAGGTGGAGGCCAGAACCTGGGGTGGGGGTACAGATATGAAAGAGGAAGCAGAAAACTCTCTGTGTTTATGGTTGCATTATCCGTGTTGCAGGGTTTTACAAAGTTGGAGTAGTAATAAAAATTTGTTTTATCTCTACTTTTTCTTGTTTTAGTTTGTTTCCAGAGATGTTGATGACACAGTGAAATCTTGTCAAATTAATGCTATACTATAAAATTTTTTTGAACAGCTTCTGGTCTACCTTGATATTTATGTAGAAATGCAGAGGCTGTATATTTCATTTTGAATACTTTTTTTTTTTGCTTATAGATACTTACAACATTTGTTTCCTACCTGCGAAGAAATTTTCTGAGGCAAAGAACATATCTTAAGGAGTATTTCTCAGTGAGAATTGCTTTATTGCACTAGTGAAATGTGAGGCTTCATTTAGGAAATATTTTTAATAGTGACTGTGGTCTGTTGGACATAGAAAAACTAGATACAAGAAGCTCTGGGATTCCAACTCTGATTCTTTCTTTCTGATCTTGCATGTGATACTGTTGTCTTAAAAATACGGATGGAAGTTTTAGCTACCTCTATGAGCATGAGTTAACTTATTATCACATAAGTTAATATGAAGCAATGGAAAAATTGGTTGTTCTTCCTGTGCAGTGCTATCATTGAAATAATATCTAAAAGCCACTCTGACTAGCAAATAATCACAATCACAAATAATCACAACAGCATTTGTGTTTAAACTTGGTAAATTGTAGAATTTTCATAGCTATAAAATTGAATATTTGAGACCTAACGAATGGATTAATGGGAAAGAATTTTTAGAATTTGTGACCAGAGATAATGACCCATATAGTAGCTATTATGGATTTCATTACTGTGGCTTCTGGTAAATAAACTCCCCCTGACAACTGGACCAATAAGCAACATCATGATAAAGAGAGAAAATACTGAGGTTGTCAAGGATTTCATTATTTTACTTGGATCCACAATCAATGCCCCTGGAAGGAGCAGTCAAAAATCAAACAACATATTGCATTGGGCAAATCTGCTGCAAAAGACCTCTTTAAAGTGTTGAAAGCAAAGATGTCACTTTGAGGACTGAGGTACGCCTGACCCAAGTCATGGTATTTTCAATCGCCTCATATGCATAAATCATGGTATTTTCAATCACCTCATATGCATGTAAAAGGTAGACAATGGATAAGGAAGACCAAAGAAGAATTGATGCTTCTGAATTATGGTGTTGGGAAGAATGTTGAACATACTGTGAACTTCCAGAAGAACAAACAGATCTGTCTTGGAAGAAGTACAGCCAGAATGCTCCTTGGAAGCGAGGATGGGGAGACTTTGTCTCACGTACTTTGGCCATGTTATCAGGAGGGACCAGTCCCTGGAGAAGGACATCATGCTTGGTATAGTAGAGAGTCAGCGAAAGAGAGGAAGACCCTCAGTGAGATGGACTGACACAGTGGCTGCAATGATGGCCTCAAGCATAGCAACGATTAAGAGGATGGTGCAGGACTGGCGGTGTTTCATTCTGTTGTACATAGGGTCACTATGAGTAGGAACTGACTCGATGACACCTAACAACAACAGTATATTTAGAGACTATTAGATTCATTGCTAGATCAAATTAGATCACTTAGATGATTAGTATTTGAAAAAACAGCATTTTTCTATAATATTGCCTTTTTTAAAAAATGCGGTGAGTGGAACATTAAGAATTTAAAAAGAGATTGAAAATTATAAACAGAAAATATCGATTTCTTATTTTGTTAATTTAGTAGGAATATTTATTCCTTGCTCTTTATAATAGGGGGTTGAGTTGCTAGAGAATTATAGAGTACTGTAGTTGCTTTTATGTGCAAAGTTAGCTCCTTTAGCTTGCCTGCATTTTATATGTTTATTTCCATATATACATGGTTTTCTTAGTGAACACATTTTTGTGTGGGTTTTTGAAACTTTGACAAAAAGCCTAAGAAACAGAGGCAACATCAAAATATTCTATTTAATATTTTGACTTTTATTTCACTTTAATGAAAAAGGTACAATTAAAATTTTAAACATGTTCCTAGAAAATTCTTTTATGACATTTAATATGTGAATCATTTTAGAAATTGAAGAAATGTGATTCCGTCAAAAGAATTGCAGGAGTCTGTTTGAAATAATCCTTTGCTGAACAGCTTCAATCCAAAAATAGTAGCATTTTTTAATAAATGCTACTGTTGATTGGTTGTTAGATTGAGTACATTTTCCTCTTGGGGTTGATGATAAATGAGATAATTATGCACTTTAACTTTTTAAAAGAGGTTATTTTATTTGAGTTTTCAGGACCATATATCTGAGAGGCTGTGTAGTGTAATGATGAGAAAGGTGGACGATGAATATTTTAGCCTGGCCTATAGCATGGGTAGAGTTGTATTTTGAATGGAGCCAGCTGTTCTGGATCACTAACTAAATATGACATATATGGTCTAATCTTGGTTGAATCATTTTGTTTATGTAGTTAAATTTTGCATGTAAAGTGGCAATTATTTCCACAGAAAGGAGAAGAAATAGAAAAAAACAAGACAGATGAAGTCCTATGAAAAAGAAAACACGTTTAAATATTGGTTTTACTATTTATGTTCGGCTCTGGGGTTTTCAATTAAAGGCTGAAGATACAGCAGTGGATACTTTGGACCACTTAACTCTCAGGTATTTGACAGAAGGAAAGAAGCGTTTATTTTTATTTTTATTTTTAAGAATGAGCTCTGTTTTATATAAAAATTAAAGATTTTGCATAAACAAGCCTTCACAAATAACAGTGAGCCATAGAAAATTTGTGTGTGTAATTTAAGAGCTCGGGCTGCTAACTAAAAGGTTGGCAGTTCGAATCCACCAGCTGCTCCTTGGAAACCCTATGGGGCAGTTCTGCTCTGTCCTATAGGGTCACTATGAGTGGGAATCGACTTGACGGCAATGGGTTTTTTGTTTTTTTGTTTTTGTAGGTAAAACTAGAAAGAGCCCAGAGGCCATCTTTTCAGTACAGTTTGTGTGTTGGCATATCATGAGCATCCAAATGTTTGCTCTTTCTGTGTTCAAATTCAAATCTTTCTGTGGAAAACTCTTAATATAGCCTTTGAAACACTGTCATTTAATAGGAAATTGTTTTATAGAAATGAGACTATTTGTGATTTATTTTGCTTTACCTACAAATGAACGTAAATGCTCTCAGGTATTTAAAATTTTAGTTAAAAAAAAAAGAAAATAATAAAACATGACAGTTATCATATATGTGTGATATAGGCAGATCTGAATTGAGATTAAAACTATATTAGTCAGAGTAATTACTAACAATGAAATATTTTTGATAATATCAAAATTAACATGTGGTTTTCTCATGACAGAATATTGTACCAAAGAAATTTCAGAAGCTTTGAAATGGTACTCTCTTTGTCAGAGTGCCAGTTCCTTTGGTATGTGTTTCCTTTTGTCACCTGGGGCAATTTTTCCAACACGTAACACATGTGATATATTTTTTTTTCTGCGTTTGGAATAATCAGCTTTTCCCTGTGCTCATTAAGGGGGAAAAAAACTGCAGCCAAGGTATTAGCACAAAGCAAGGTATTAACAGTGCCCAATCTCTACCAAATACCAAGTTCCTTTGTCTATTACCTAATTAACATACTTTAATGAGATCACCAAGTTTAATGAATACTTCATGTAAAGCTCAGCACTTTCTACCTCCTAGATTAATCTGACACCTGATGTAACAGATCTGACTAGATATTATGAATAATTCATGAGCTAGTATTTCTCATAACAAATAATAAAGAGTACGAAAATTTAATATGGAAGTTCTTAAAGATTTGTTGCACTTTCTTGAACATAGTATAATTCTTCCTAGTGATCTATTGAAATGCATTTTCTAGTTAATAATAGTTTGAAAGAAACAATGTAACTTATGTAAATATATTTCTGTTCATGCTAATGATTTTTAAGTGCAGTGATCCATTTAATAGTAAAACCCAATGCTTATAACTTGTATTCTATAAATAGGACTTGTTACTTTGGAACTATGTTATATTGTTTTGGGGTACAAAATCTTTTTTTAGGTCTATGATGTGGATAGTAAATATTTCATGGAAAAAAATTGACTTTTTGAAGGTTTGAAATTGGAATTCATAATGATATTGATAATTGCTATGAAATATTCTTATGGCATGTGTGTATGCATATAGTATGTAGTTCATGTGTCCACATGTATGTGCAGCATTTCATTTACTATCATATTGGGGGTATAATAGATCTATATGAGTCAGAATCGACTTGACGGCAATGGATTTGGTTTTTTATAATAAAACTGAGAAATTTAAGTGTCTTGTCTTAAAGCAATGTCTGAGTGTTAGGGTCTATTTTTCCTCCATTGTCTTTATCCTTCCAAAATAAGGGTTGGGGGAGGAAAATGGATAAATTTTCTAATTTTATTATGTTATTTCAGCAAATATGAATCACTGTATTCGAGGTTCTGTGTTGGGAGCTGATGAATCAGAGATGAAAACCTACATCTCTGCCCTCAAGGAGTTTACACTTTAATAGGGAAGACAAATTAACTAATAATTGCAGTACAGTTTTTTTGTCAAGACCTATGAAAGAGGTTATCAAATACATTTAATCATTTGTGATTCAGCCACAAGAAGAAAGCTTTAATTTGACATTGAAAAAGATTGGGTAGGGAGACGTTGTTACATCGTTACTTACCATTTCAGCCTAATGTTTAGTATAATCTATAACCATAAACTAATGCTATAGATTCGTAACATATCACAATGAGTTGTATCAGTTACTTTGAGAAAAGTACATATGCATATACATATATATTCAAGTAATATTGCCATTATTCAAACTATTTTTGTTCTTCCTCTTTTGGATTTGTCTTAAGGGCCTATGCCATACTGTTGGACTTGACTTTTCATGCTTTGTGAGGGTGGATTTAGTTTTTAAAAGAACCAGAAATTATCCAGAACCAAATATGGCAAATGTTGTTGTTAGGTGCCGTCGAATCCGTTCCAACTCAGTGTCCCTATGAACAACAGAACAAAACACTGCCCAGTCCTGTGCCATCCTCACAATCATTGTTATGCCTGAGCCTATTGCTGCAGCCAGTGTGTCAATCCATCTCGTTGAGGGTCTTCCTCTTTTTTGCTGACCTTCTACTTTACCAAGCATGATGTCCTTCTCCAAGGACTGATCCCTCCTGATAACATGTCCAAAGTATGTGAAATGTAGTCTCGCCATCCTTGCTTCTAAGGAGCATTCTGGTTGTACTTCTTCCAAGACAGAATTGTTCGTTCTTTTGGCAATCCACGATATAGTCAATATTCTTCGCCAGCACGACAATTCAAAGGCATTCATTCTTCTTCAGTCTTCCTTATTCATCATCAGATTCATGGCAAATAAGGTAGTTGGATAAAGGGCAAAACTATTTTTGTTTAAAAATAATAATAGAATAACAGGTATAATAATCAAACAAGAATGTGACTATGAGGCAATGAAATGAATTTTCTTTTATACTTATGAACTGATTCTGAAGGCAGTTTCAAAAAAAATAAAAATATTTTGCACTGTGCAGTGATGTCAGTAAATGTTGTCTCAGGAATTTTACAGTTGCAGCATTTATATGCTAGTTGACTAATACATAACTCTGACTACAAAACTTTAAAATACTCCACTGGTTCAAGGAAGGAATGTCAGAATTGCATGAGTCCTGATCTGGGTCTGATTATATACCTAGAGGTTTGCATTGCAAAGTAGTGCAGCTGCATGTGGTGGGGGAGGGATTGTGGAAGAAACTTGAACTTGTCACTAAGGAATGGGCGAAGGAGTCAAGAAAATTTAGCCTGGAGAAGAAAGAGTCCAGGGAGGATATGATAGCTGTTCGAAATTATCTGAAGTGCTTTCATGCAGAAGAATTAGCCTCTGTCACAAGAGGGGAAAACTACAGGCAGTGAGTGGATGACATAGAGGAGCAGTTTATCCCAAAATGGAACAGACAGCTTCAGAAGGAGTGAGTTCTTCATCACTACCACCACCAGTTTCCCTTGAGTAGATTCTGTAGAGAACACATGCTCACTTGCTGATTATGCTGAGAAGGGAATTAAAATATTAGATGATAGTGTTCCATCAACCCTGTGATTCTCTGACAGGTGAAGATTTTTCTTCCCAAAATATATTTTACTGAGGCAGGGAATCATAACTCTGTCTACATACAGTTCAATTCTCCTATCTTGGAATATATTCAGGTTACAATATAATGTTTTGGAACACATTACTTGATTTTGTTTTTTTATTCCCAGATAATGTGTATATGTACAGTTTTTCTTTTTTAGAGGAATCTTCTAAAAGAGATTTCCAAATGAATTAATTTATCCTTATTCCTAGTTCTATTGTGTTCAATAAAAGGCTACATTTCTTTTTTGCTCAGAACCGAAGCTGCATTTTTCATCTTTCAGTTTATTTCACTTTGAGTGATCTACAAGATGCCATCTTTCATTATTAAGTGAGCATTGTGTCATGTCTATCAAGTTCTAGCTTTTCATGCTCTATGCTAAAAATTTAGTGTAGAAGGTCTTTCCCCCGTTTAAATGAATTAGTTTGCATCTGCCTCATGTTAAAGCTTGCCTTATGTCAGTATTTGTGATAAACTAGCTTCTGGATATTCTTTGAAATGCTAGAAACAAGCAGTATGACTATAAAACAATTTCCTTTATATCAGATGAAACAATTTGCTTTTAGCTCACTAAAAGCCCCAGGCTGACTGTCTTTTATTTTTGTGAAGAAACAAACTAAATTAAATCTCTTTGCTATCAAGTTGAGATTATGGGCCCTGCAGGATTTGTAGCCTTTGTGGACAAGTATTTCTTATTCAGGCACACTGAAGGATGTACCTAAGTGAAAAGTCATTTGGACTGTGTCATTTATTTAAGGTTAAATACTTTAAAAAACACAGATTAATCTTTTTCTTGGACTGCCCCTTATCAAGTCTAAGCAGATTAATTTGGTAATTAAATGTACCATGGTTACTTTTGGGGCAATTAATGTGGCATAGAAATATTGTTATACGCAATGTTAACATGAGTAATGTGAATAACACTTAGATGTAAGATCATTTTATAGTTAAAGGCAACCTTTTGTAGTATTAAATTAGTAATAAGAATGTCATCAATATATAAGCATAGGACACAGTTGATATTTTAAAATATGGTTAACTGTCACTATTCATTTAGTACAGACAGAGGAAAGTATGTTATTCTTATTTTTATTTTAGAGATGAGGCAAAAGAGGCTCACTGCTGCTGTCACTCTGTAAAATAGTAGTGTGGTGAGTCATAATTTAGATTACTAATCCAGAGATCCAACAGGGTGACTCAGTGCAACAGACTATACTCATTCTGAAGTCCTAGTTTCATATATTCAGCCATGGTTTGATTTATTCTCCAAAGGCAAAGGAAAAACATGACTCCCTTTTTAGGACTATGAGCACAAGAGTCTGGAGTCAAATGGTTATTCACTTACTGTCTGTGTGACCTTTCTGTCTCTCTGAGCCTCAGTTTTCATTTCTATAAATTTGTGATAATTATTGTACTTACTCCTAGTGTTATGGTGAGAATTAAATGAGTTAATATATGTAAAGTGCTTTGAATAGTGCCTGGCACAGAGTAATAAATAATATTATCATTATTATTTCAGTCTCTGGGGTCTTTCATGGCACCTAGGTTTCTGAGAAGGGGCCTTTTGTTTTGTTTTGTTAATGGTTGTAGTTTAACTGAAAGTTTACATTTCAAGTTAGTCTTTTATACAAAAATTTGTACATATCTTGTTATGTGACCCTAGTTGCTCTCCCTATGCTGTGACAGAACACTCATCCTTTCCACCCTTGATTTCCCATGTCCATTCAACCATCTCCTAACCCTCTCTGCCTTCTCATCTCACCTACGGACAGAAGCTGCCCATTTGGTCTCATGTATCTACTTGAGCTAAGAAGAACCCTGTTCACGAGTATCATTTTGTGTCCCACAGTCCAGTCCAATCTTGGTCTGAAGAGTTGGCTTTGGAAATTGTTTTATTTCTGGGCTGACAGAGAGTCGGGGGCCATGCTTTCCAGGGTTCCTCCAGTCTCATTCAGACCATTAAGACTGGTCTTT
>NW_004443972.1:17361887-17364001 GCF_000243295.1 Trichechus manatus latirostris
TATAACCCACTAGTTTTTGAGCAAGGTGTTGTTCAGTTTCCATGTGTTTGATTTTTTTTTTCCTTGCTTTTTCTGTTATTGATTTCTACTTTTATGGCTTTATGGTCAGAAAAGATGCTTTGTAATATTTTGATGCTTTGGATTTTGTTAAGGCTTGCTTTATGGCCTAATATGTGGTCTATTCTGGAGAATGTTCCAAGTGCGTTGGAAAAGAAATTATACTTGGCTGCTGTTGGGTGGAGTGTTCGGTATATGTCTATGAGATCAAGTTGGTTGATTGTGGCATTTAGATCTTCCGTGTCTTTGTTGAGTTTGAGAAGGGGCCTTTTAACTTGCTACTATTCACGAAGTTTTCCTCCCTCCCTCCCTCCTTCCCTTCCTTCTTTCCTCCTTCTCTTCCTTGCTTCCTTCCACAAGCATTTATTGAGCAGTTACTATGCGTAGGCTTTGGATATGAGGGAAGAATAATTTTATTTTCCTTTTTTGTAGGTATTAACTATCTGCTGGTCTAGAAGACAACTTGCTTTGAATTGTTTAGCCATTTCAGATATAGGTGGGGGCTGCTGGTTAGAAGGCATGGAAAGAGACTGTTTTCCCGAGTGTGTGTTTCTGTGTACAGGATATTCAACTAGAGCCATTGAGTTGATTCTGACTCATTTGCATAGTAGATATACGCTCAATAGGGTTTTCAGACTGTGACGTTTCCGAAACAGATCACCAGACCTGTCTCTTAAGGCACCTCTGGGTGGGATTGAGCCACCGACCTTTCTGCTAGTAGTCAAGCAATTAACCATTTGAGTCACCTAGGGTCTCTGTTTAACCATTTTAGAATGAATGAGGCAAAGGGATTGAAATACTTGATACCCCAACTTTCTTTCTCTCCTTTTGAATCCTTTATGCTCTTGCCTAGGTTTTTTGTCCACATAATTTACTTCCCTATTAACCTTGGCTTCAGATAATGACCAAGATCAGAAGATTAACTCTGTCTGCAAGGGTTTTTACACTGTGGTCCAACCTAGTTTCTCTTCTTTAGTTTTGAGAAAAGTATTTTTTTCTCTTGAGCCTATCTGTATCCACATGCATAGTTCCTTCTCTTGGGATATATCATTTCCTGCAGTCAGGAAATTAAATTCGCTAGGGTCCAGATCAAACCTCACTCTTCTATGAAGATTTCTCAGACCATTCCATGTGTAAGATGTCTCTTCCTCCTAGAAGAGCCTGTTATATTTGTCTGAGGCTATATTTCTATGACCCTTACTGAGTGTCCTGTGAATACAGGGATCATTTTATCATTTCTTTGTATACTTCCTACTAACATTTGGTCCTGAAAAGGTACAATAATTATAATAATAAATTTTAAGTAAGTATTGGTTGGTTTGATTTGATGACACAAGGGGCATCAATTTTTTTTTTTTGTATTACATATCCTAGTGTTAAATATAATATACATTAAACATTGTTTGAAAATAATTCCACTTACTTAAATCTTTTCATAAGCATTTCAGAGTTTAGGGAATTTATAGCTTTTAAATTATAGTCACAGTGCTAGGTATATGGGGGAGGGGGACATGTAGATAACTAAAAATTGTCTCTGACCTGAAGGTACTTGCAATTCAGAAAGTGAGAAAAGCGTAAATCAAAGCAGAAGGAAACAAGTTGTTAAGGAATGGCCGGTAATGGGTTTTGTGGTGTAGGGAAAGGACTCTTGAATTTTGATTGGGTAAATATGAGAATGCTTTACTAAGAAAGTGATATATGAGCTGAGCTTTGACTCCTGGAAAGGAATTTGGTAGAAAGAGAATAGGGATATTGGCAAGCTGGCACCATAGGAAGGTAGGGTACATGGTGAGGCGTACTGAGAAATGAGGCTGGTGAAGGAGTTTGGGATCAGTTCATTAAAAACCTCATGGCTTCTGAAAAGTGCAGTAACATGGTCCAAACTGTGTTTAAGTATGACAGCCAGGAGGCCTCTTTAGAGGTGATTGATATTTGAATGACTCGAAAAAGGAAACTTTAATTTTATACGCTTTTCTGTTTTATCGGTTTTTGAACTTGAGAAATAGCCAAAAAATGCCTTTTAAAATTTAATGTTGTTAAAAAAAAAAAAAAAAAAC
>NW_004443972.1:17364101-17365574 GCF_000243295.1 Trichechus manatus latirostris
GGCTAATACTTTCCTTGTGTCTTTGGTATTCTTCAGTCTCCTTTACTCCAGGTGGTTGGGAACAATTGATGCATCTTAGCTGGCCGCTCGCAAGCTTTTAAAACCCCAGATGCCACTCACCAAAGTAAGATGCAGAACATTTTCTTAATAAGCTTTGTTATGCCAGTTGACCTAAGGGTCCCCTGAAAGCATGGTCCCTGCTACTCTGTCCCTCAAAATGTTTGACTGTATTCAGGAAACTTCTTAGCTTTGGTTTAGTCCAGTTGTGCTGACTTCCCCTGTAGTGTGTGTTGTCCTTCCCTTCACCTAAGATAATTCTTGTCTACTATCTAGTTAGTGAATAACCCTCACCCTCCCTCTCTACCCTCGTAACCATCAAAGAATGTTTTCTTCTGCGTTTAAATCTTTTCTTGAATTCTTGTAATAGTGGTCTTATACAATATTTGTCCTTCTGTGACTGACTACATTCACTCAGCATAACACCCTCTAGATTCCTCCACGTTATAAGATGTTTCACAGCTTCATCGTTGTTCTTTATTGTTTGCGTAGTATTCCACTGTGTGGATATACCATAATTTGTTTATCCATTCGTCCATTGATGGGTACCTAGGTTGTGTCCATCTTTTCGCTATGGTGAACAGTCCTGCAATGAACATGGGTGTGCATATATCTATTTGTGTGATGGCTTTTATTTCTCTAGGATATATTCCAAGGAGCGGGATTGCTGGATAGTACGGTACTTCTATTTCTAGCTTTTTAAGAAAGCACCAAATAGATTTCCAAAGTGGTTGTACCATTTTACATTCCCACCAGCAGTGTATAAGTGTTCCAGTCTCTCCATAACCTCTCCAGCATTTATCATTTTGTGTTTTTTGGATTAAGCTACCTTTTTGGGGTGAGATGGTATCTCATTGTAGTTTCGATTTGCATTTCTCTAATGGCTAATGATCACAAGCATTTCTTCATGTGTCTGTTAGCCACCTGAATGTCTTCTTTGGCAAAGTGCCTGTTCATATCCTTTGCCCATTTTTTTAATTGGGTTATTTATCTTTTCGTTTTTGATGTTTTGCAGTATCTTGTAGATTTTAGAGATTAGACACTGATGAGATTTATCGTAGCCAAAATTTTTTTCCCAGTCTGTAGATTGTCTTTTTACTCTTATGAAGTCTTTTGATGAGCATAAGTGTTTGATTTTTAGGAGCTCCCAGTTATCTAGTCTCTCTTCTGGTGCTTGTGCGTTGTTACTTATGGTTCGTATTGTGTTTATGTCATGTATTAGGGCTCCTAGCATTGTCCCTATTTTTTTCTTCCGTGATCTTTATCATTTTCGATTTTATATTTAGGTCTTTGATCCATTTTGAGTTAGTTTTTGTGTGTGGTGTGAGGTATGGGTCTTGTTTCATTTTTTTTGCAGATGGATATCCAGTTATGCCAGCACCATTTGTTATAGAGACTGTCTTTTCCCCAATTAAC
>NW_004443972.1:17365674-17396238 GCF_000243295.1 Trichechus manatus latirostris
TAAAAAAAAAAAAAAAAAACCACACCAAAATTTCTAATAAGAAATGAAGTGACAGAATATCTTTTTTTTTTTTTCTAAATTAGAATCAGCAGTCTTACTGATTGACATTGTCTTCATTCTTTGTCTTACTGATTTTCTGCATCACCTTTTACTTTGAGATGTGTTAAAAACATGGAAACATTTTGTGCAGCATTACTTACCTTTTTTACATATAGAGGTTTGTTCTTTCAAGTTTATCTATAAACAAGCAATTCACAATTCAGCAGCTTGCATCACATGCTTTAACCTCATGATCCAAATTACTGATATAATTCTTAAATGCCAATGCTAAATTATACTAAAATCAATATCTAATTTTATATTTCTTTCGTTTAGCCTATATATATATATTTGATGATTTTTCATTTAATTGTAGTTATTTTAGTTATCTTTTAATATATGTGTTCAGAGATACAAGGTAAAGTAAAAATATTTTGAGATGGTGCAGATCTGGAAATGAGGACAGTTATTTTAGGTTATCAAATAAAGGTCAGACCATTCTGGAGCTTTCAGAGTCTCAGACCAACGCTTATATTATCTGAGTATGCGAATGCAGTGTTACTAGACTGGAAATCTGTCTTGGGCAGGGAGCTGAGGAATGAATAGTATACTAAATGACATACTAAACCACCCATCTAACACTTTTGATGAATTAGTGGCGTAAAAGAATGAAATTAGCAGCATGGAATTAGCTGTGACATTTTTGGATGGTTGTTTAAAGAGTCTGAGGATGTATCTGTACTCTTTCTCTTACTATGTTGTTGTTAGGTGCTGTTGAGTCAATTTTCAATTCATAGTGATACTCACTATGTAACCCTGAGATTTCGGTTTCTCTGACTTTAAAATAGGGCATACTATCGATTTCCTTGATTCCAGCTGATGATGGATTTGTTGTGAGGGTCTGTTCATCAGGTCAAGGTATACTTTGAAATATTTGCTAGAAATACCTTGATGAAATTGTGATTTGTGTTCTCAATGTTGGTGGTACTTCAAAAAGGAGAAATTAGTGTTAATATTTAGTAAATGGCTGGAGTGGGGCAGAGGAGGGGAAAGAGAAATGCTTTTCAAAATTCTATAAAAGGTGCATCCTGGTAAGATCTGGTAAGATTTTCTTAGCAGCAATGAATATGATCTAGTTTGACAAACAGATTAAACAAACAACAACCTACCTTTGCTTCTCTATTTCATTAAAATGCCACATAAAAATTAAAAAAGGTTATCTTGAAACATGAGAACCTTGGGTATGAAGCATTTAGGTAGCAATGCATTTTCAAATAAGGGTTAGAAGTTCATTGTTTACCATATATGCTTGAAAAAATAAAATCTATATTTAAAATATAAGTTTCAACAAAATTATATTTATTATCAGCTGAAATGGTTAAAAAACATGCTTATAAGAGTCATTAACTGGATAAATATTAATAAAATCTTAAGGAGGGAGTGTTGTATACTGAAATGATGCGGGATCATTTAATTTAATTGTATTTAATTAATTTAAGCGGGTCTGAATCCCAGATCTACTTCTTCTAGATGTGTGACTTTAGGAAAACATCTTAATTTTGCTGAACATTAGTGTCTTTTTCTGAAACATGAGGTAAAAATTCCTACTTTACAGCATGGTGAAGATTTTTTTTTTAATTGTTGTGCTTTAAATGAAAGTTTACAATTCAAGTTAGTCTCTCATACAAAAATTTATACATACATTGTTATGTGACCCTAGGTGCTCTCCCTATACTGTGACAGCACACTCTTCCTTTCCACTCTGGATTTCCCATGCCCATTGAACCAGCTCCTGACCCTCTCTGCCTTCTCATCTCACCTCTGGACAGGAGCTGCCCATTTAGTCTCATATATCTACTTGAGCTAAGAAGCACACTCTTCACGAGTATCATTTTATGTACCATAGTCCAGACTAATCTTTGTCCAACGAGTTGGCCTCAGGAATAGTTTTAGTTTTGGGCTAACAGAGAGTCTGGGGGCTATGTCTTCCGGGGTCCCTCCAGTCTCAATCAAACCATTAAGTCTGGTCTTTTTACCAGAATCTGAGTTCTGCACCCCACTTTTCTCCTGCTCCATCAGGGACTGTCTGTTGTGTTCCCTGTCAGGGTGGTCATTGTGGTAGCCAGGCACCATCTAGTTCTTCTGGTCTCAGGCTGATGAAGTCTCTGGTTTATGTGGCTCTTTTTGTCTCTTAGGCTAATACTTTCCTTGTGTCTATGATGTTCTTCATGCTCCTTTACTCCAGGTGGGTTGGGACCAATTGATGCATCTTAGCTGGCTGCTCGCTAGCTTTTAAGATCCCAGACACCACTCACCAAAGTAGGATGCAGAACATTTTCTTAAAAAACTTTGTTATGCCAGTTGATCTAGATGTTCCCTGAAACCATGGTCCCCAGACCCACACCCTTGCTACTCTGTCCCTGGAAGTGTTTGGTTGTATTCAGGAAACTTCGTAGCTTTGGTTTAGTCCAGTTGTGCTGACTTCCCCTGTAGTGTGTGCTGTCCTTCCCTTCACCTAAGATAATTCTTGTCTATTTTCTAGTTAATAAATACCCCTCTCCCTCCCTCCCCACCCTCGTAACCATCAAACAATGTTTTCTTCTGTGGTTAAACCTTGTCTTGAGTTCTTATAATAGTGGTCTTATACAATATTTGTCCTTTTGCAACTGACTAAATTCACTCAGCATAATACCTTCCAGATTCTTCCATGTTATAAGATGTTTCACGGATTGATTGTTGTTCTTTATTGTTGTATACTATTCCATTGTGTGAATATACCATAATTTGTTTATCCATTTGTTGGTTGATGGGCACCTAGGTTGTTTCCATCTTTTTGCTATCATAAACAGTGCTGCAATGAATATGGGTGTGCATACATCTATTTGTGTGATGGCTCTTAATTCTCTAGGATATATTCCGAGGAGTATTATTACTAGATTGTATAGTACTTCTATTTCTATCTTTTTAAGGAAGTGTCAAATTGATTTCCAAAGTGGTTGTACCATTTTACATCCCCACCAACAGTGTGTAAGTGTTTCAGTCTCTCCACAACCTTTCCAGCATTTATTATTTTGTAGTTTTTGGATTAATGCTAGCTTTCTTGGGGTGAGATGCTATCTTATTGTAGTTTTGATTTGCATTTCTCTAATGGCTAATGATCGTGAGCATTTCCTCATGTGTCTGTTAGCTGCCTGGATGTCTTCTTTGGTGAAGTGCCTGTTCATATCCTTTGCCCATTTTTTAATTGGGTTTTTTGTCTTTTTGCTGTTGAGGTTTTGCAGTATCTTATAGATTTTAGAGATTAGATGCTGACTGGATTTGTCGTAGCCAAAATTTTTTTCCCAGTCTGTAGGTTGTCTTTTTACTCTTTTGGTGAAGTCTTTTGATGAGCATAAGTGTTTGATTTTTAGGCGCTCCCAGTTATCTAGTTTCTCTTCTGCTGTTTGTGTGTTGTTAAGAACTGTGAAAATTTTTGATAGTGCATTTAAAGTGCCTGGCACCTGGTATATGCTAAATGAGTGGTATATTACAGCAGGTATTTAAAAGATGATAGCTATTATAATCACTTCTACTATTACTATTACTGCTGTTGCTGCTGCTAAGCACTGGGTTAACAATTAAGAATAAAAATCTTTCCACAGCAAAGAAAAGGGTTTTCTTTCTTTTTGATAACATTGTTTTAATGAAAAGGGAGACATCTGATCCAATTGACCACCTAAAATTATATCACAAAATGTTTTTATTTTCTCATAATAGTATTAGAAATAGCATTGTGGTCAAGAGAAGCAATATTTACATAGCCTGTTGATATATACTCGATTTAGAAAGAAAATAAAGTTTCTTCCTCCCTTCCTCTGTTCCACAAATATGCAAATATTTTTATTGAGCGCTTACTTGCTACAAGCCACTGTGTTATGTCCTGGGAATACAGCTGTGAATAAGACAGAAATGATGCCTGCTATTAAAGAGCTCACTTTTTAGCAAGAAAGACAGACATAAAGAACTAAGGAACTAACTTTGTTAAGTTCTTCCAATCATAAAAAAACAAAAAATAAATCTCAAAATTCTTAAGCATGACGTTTCTCGAAATGGGCAAGCATCTAGCACTTGTTTCTCCTTCCAAGTTATAGCAGCTTAATGGGACTTCTAATAAACACTTCTTAACACAGCCAACCTATCCCATTTTGCTGATCTTAAGAAAATGAAATCCATTTTAAGATTAGAATTGTGAAGTTGCATTGAGCCAGCTCACAGTAGCTATAATTGATTTTGTGGGATGGTGGCCTGTACGGCCAGATCTTACATGATGAGGGGGAAACTTTTGGCCATTGACTTAATTGTGCCTTTGAGGCCCTCTTGAAACCTCATGAATTTCATCCTGTTCTATTTCTGTAGTATTTTGTTCCTCTTCCCATATACCAAAGATGACCTTCATCACGGTGAGTATGTTTCTGATGGAGGGAGGATGGAGAGGATGGACACGAAGCCTGCTCAGTTTAGAGGGCTCTGAATATCAAACAGTATAGAAATGACACCCAAGTGTTCCCAGGACCCATGTCTTGATCCTGGTGGTGGTGTTGTTGTTAGGTGCTGTCAAGTTGCTTCTGACTCAGCGAACCTATGTACAACAGAATGAAACACTGCCCAGTCCTGCACCATCCTCACAATCATCGCTATGTTTGAGCCCATTGTTGCAGCCACTGTGTCAGTCCATCTCATTGAGGGTCTTCTCTTTTTTGCTGGCACTCTGCTTTACCATGCATGATGTCCTTCTCCAAGGACTAGTCCCTTCTGATAATATGTCCAAAATACGTGAGACAAAATCTTGCCATCTTCACTTCTAACTAGTATTCTGGCTGTATTTCTCCCAAGACAGATTTGTTCGTTCTTCTGGCAGTCCATGATATATTGAATATTCTTTGCCAACACCATAATTCAAAGGCAACAATTCTTCTTCAGTCTTCCTTATTCATTGTCCAGCTTTTGCATGTATACAAGGCAATTGAAAATACCATGACTTGGGTCAGGTGCACCTTAGTCTTCAAAGTGACATCTTTACCCCTCGTTCCACATTCTCTTCTGAATCTGGCTTGAATTTCTAGCAGTTTCCTGTTAATGTACTGATGCAATCAGTTTTAAATTATCTTCAGCAAAATTTTACTTGCATGTGATATTAATGATATTGTTTGATAATTTCTGCATCCAGTTGAATCACCTTTTTTTTGGAATTGACACAAATGTGGATCTCTTCCAGTTGGTTGGCCAAGTAGCTGTCTTCCAAATTTCTTGGCATAGACCAGTGAGTGCTTCCAGGGTTGCATTCATTTGTTAAAACATCTCAGTTGGTATTCCATTAATTCCTGGAGTCTTGTTTTTCTCTAATGCCTTCAGTGCAGAGTGAACTTCTTCCTTCAATACTGTTGGCTCTTGATCATATGATATCTCCTGAAATGGTTGAACATCGATCAGTTCTTTTTGGTTCATTGACTGTGTATTCCTTCCATTTTCTTTTGATGCTTCCTGTGTCATTCAATATTTTGCTCATAGAATCCATCAATAATGCAACTCTGGTAGTTTTTTTCAAAGAATAATTTTTTCCAATAGTCAGTAAAGCAGCTTTATTGCGATTTGTTTCTATTTTTCATTTTGGAATACAACTATAGGATTTTTTATTTTTTTATTTTTTCCTTTTTTTCTTTAATTGTACTTTAGGTGAAGGTTTACAGAACAAGTAGTTTCTCATTAAACAGTAGTATACATATTATTTTATGACATTGGTTAACAACCCCACGACATGTCAACCCTCTCCCTTCTTGACCTTTTTTTTTTTTTTGATGAAAATATACATAGCCAAAGATACACCATTTCAAAATTTTCTACATGCACAGTTCAGTGACATCGACTACACTCTTTCGATTGTGCTGCTATTCTCGCTTTAGATGAAGGTTTACAGATCAAAGTAATTTTTCATTAAACAGTTAGTACACATGTTGCCCTATGACAATGGTTAACAACCTCACAACACATCAACACTGTCCTTAACCTTGGGTTCCCTATCACCAGCTTTCCTGTCCCCTTCTGTTTTCTAGCCCTTGTCCCTGGACTGCTGTGCCTCATTAGTCCCATTTGGTTTTATGGAGCTGTCCACTCCCCGGCTGAACGGTAAACCTCAGAAGTGACTTCACCACTAAGCTAAAAGGGTGTCTGGGGGCCATATTCTCGGGGTTTCTCCAGTCTCCTTTAGGCCAGTAAATACGGTCTTTTTTGTGTGTTAGAATTTTGTTCTACATCCTTCTCCAGCTCTGTCCAGAACCCTCTGTTGTGATCCCGGTCAGAGCAGTCAGTGGTGGTAGCCAGGCACCATCTGGCTGTACTGGACTCAGTCTGGTGGAGGCCTTGGAACCTGTGGTCCATTAGTCCTTCTGGCTAATCTTTTCCTTGTATCCTGTTCTCTTCATTCTCCATATAGGATTTTTTAATCTAAGACTATAAAAGTAAAGAAACCATAGTATATGCTGCACTTGTTAGCTATATGACTTTAGGCAAGGATCTTAACCTTTTTGAGTTTCCTTTTTCCTCATTTCTTAGCAGCTTTCTACCCCCTCCATCCAAATTCTACACTTCTGTAATTCCATGAACTTTTTTTCCTCCTATTTCTTTTATATAACTTTTATATTTTGCTTATTTAATATGAAATAGTATTTTTCTGCTCCAATTCAGTTTTACCAAAAGAAACTCATGAAAAATATGTAAACCATATGCTGTTTACTTAAAATTATTTCAAAATAAACACCATGTATCTTGCTTTTCTACACCTATCTTTTTATTCATCTGTCACAATTATTTGAATCCTTAAGTGAAATAATGTTTTTTATTTTCTTTTGGATTTTTATTGAAAATTAGAATTCTGTTTTTTATTTAAGTGGGCTGGGAAAGCACTATGCTAACCCTTGAGACTAGAACCTGAGACCCACAAACAATGGACAGGTTTCAAGGATCCATGAATTAGTTGATATTGTAGGCACAACTCTTTATAAATGTGCCTTGTATACTTACACAGGCAGAGAGTTGTTACCAGATTATCAACGGAGCCTATAATCTCCTCAAAAGTTATGCCCTACTGCATCAGTTAGATCAGCAAAAAGGTATTACTTTAAGGGATTCTTTATAATATAACCAAGGGATCAGTGTGGATGGGAATGACCAGACTATGACCCTCTGTGCATGTGTGCTCTGCCATGGGTCATGGAGGTAAATGCTGAAATGCCATTAAAATAATTGGTTATTCCATGCCTTTGTTGTTGCTGTTTTGTTGGTGTTTGTGCATCAAACTTCTCATTTCCCTCCCTTACTTTCTACCTCTGATAATATTTAGTTACCTTTGCTAGCTAAGAAACTCAACTTTGTGACCAATACAGATTTTTAAAACCATGTTATAAATTCAATTCAATTCAATTGTTTGTTCTAGAGGCTAAGGCATTTAAGTTTTCAAAAGAACTATATTGAAATAAAGCAAATGCAATTGCATACTGCGAAAGAGAATGGGCTGCTCCTCTACTTTGGAGAGTTTTATATTTTATATATCTAAGTGTTGATAAATATTAATGTCAAAAATTAACCTTAATTCAGAATTTCTGAGGATGCTTTATACTTTGAGTTGCTTCGTAGAAAAAGATTTAGATATGGTTGATAAATGCAGGGCTTCCACGTACTGCCACACATGTTCTGCACTCATGTTTGTAGGTCTAAGTAAATGGTGCCCTCTGGGGTTGTGCTGTGTGGTGACCCTGAGTAAAGGCTCTGAGAAGCCCTACACTGACAGTTTTGATTTTGTTTATTTCATCACACAACTTTTTTCTTTCTTAATATCATATCTATTAATATTTGGAAATAATTGCATATGACAGGTTAGTGCCCTGCAAAACACCAGGAAATGATTACAACTGGATTCGACAAGATATTCTTGAGATACAGAATTTTCTACACCTTAAAAGTGTAATTGTTAGATCATGGATTTGGCAGTCACTCCGACAATTTTGGTCAAGTAGTGGCAGGTAACATTTATCCAGCACTTATTATTTACAAGTCACTCTCCTAATGCTTTAATGTCAGTTTTCTGATTTGATCTTCACAATAATTTATGTGATAAGTGCTATTACTATCTTTATTTTATATATGAGAAAACTGATACATAGAGCAATCAAGTAACTTGCTAAGATTTGGAACAGCTAGGCAAAGGTAGAGCCAGAAATTGAACCTGGATTATTGCACACTGGACTTAATCCATTTGTCCTGCCTCCAAATCTTTTATTCTTACCACATCAATACAATGCTTCTTTTACAAGAGGTCATAGATGCAGGTTGGACAAGGAGCATGTCTTGAAATCACAGGGTCTTCCTTTTTGCCACTTGTCCTGTTCCTGGGGTCTCTCAGCTTTCAAAGATTTAGATGGGAAGACTTTCTGTCCATTATCTCATCCATCACATTTTCCTGATTTTCTCTTTTTCATTGTGCATTGTAAAATGTTAACTTTACAGAGATGAAGATTTCCTCACAGCCTGACTTCCTAGAGACCCAACTGAATTCCTTTGAGGGCCAAAATTTGTTCTAATTGGATGATTGCTTCAGATAATGAATATAGGGGTGCTGGCCAGTGACTAAGTACAAAAGGGGAGTAGGGCATTGCATTAAAGCTCTGAAGACCTGTGAATATCCCCTAAGAGATGGAGAAAGCACTAGGTCTACTTAAAAATTCACACATTGTTGACATTTATAGACAGGAAGTGCAGTACACGTGAAGCCAGACACTCATGAGTTTCTCTCAGAAACAACTTTAAGTCAATATAGAAAAAAAAATTTCTTATTAAAGCTGAAATGAGGGGTGAAACAGATATTTAAAAACTTTCATTGTGGTATAATAAACATACAATAACGTGCATTTATTTAGGTGTATAATAGGTGAAATTTTACATATACATATGCCTGTGAAACTACCACTCTGATCAAGATATAGAACTTTTCCAACATTCCTAAAAGCTCCCTCATACTCCTTCTCAGTCAGTGCCATCTCCCATCCAGAGATAGCCATTATTTCAACATTTATCACCATGGATTAGTTTTAGACTTTCTTGAGATTCATATAAATAGCTTCATATAAATAGAATCATGCAGCATGAACTCATTAGTGTCTGACTTCTTTTGCTTATCATGTCTGGAGATTCATCCGTGTTCTTGCATATAGCAGTAGTTCACTCTTTTTTTTGTAGTTTTCATTATATGAATATACCACAGTTTATTTATTTATCCATTTTACTATTGATGAACTTTGGATTATTTTCATTTCCGGCGATTATGAATTAAACTGATATGAACATTCTTGTACATATCTCTTTTGTAGACATATGAGCTCCTTTCTCTTGGGTAAATAACTAGAAGTAGAATTGTTGGGTCTTAGGGTAGACATACATTTAGCTTTAGTACCTATTGTCAAACATTTTCCAATGTGGTTTTTTCAATTTACATTTTCACCAGTAATATATGATAGTTCTAGTTGCGCTACATCTTTGCTAACCCTTGGTATTGTCAGTCTTAAATTTTAGCCATTCTGGTTATTTTTGAATGATAGATATTTTATGCACAGGAAGGGATTCAAGACTTGTGTATCTTTAGTTTGTTTTTCAGTTGAACAAATATTTATTTTGAACTTATAGAGTTCAAAGTGCTCAAGTGTACTTAGTCCACGCTCATAGTCTAAAGTTAATCATATTTTGCTTAAGAGAGCATAAAATCATTTATTCAGTAAATATTTACTGACACTTGCTAAGTACTCAGTAATATGCTCAGTGCTGGGAAGTATGAAAAAAGCAAAAGTAGAAGTCCTTGCCTTCAATGATTGTATACTCTGTGTTTGTTGTTAGGTGCCTTCGAATCAGTTCTGACTCATAGCGACCCTATATACAACACAATAAAACACTGCTCGGTCCTGCACCACCCTCACAATCGTTGCTATGTTTAAGCCTGTTGTTGCAGCCATTGTGTCAGTCCACCTTATCTGAGGATTCCTCTTTTTCACTGACCCTCTACTTTACCAAGCACAATGTCCTCCTCCAGAGACTGGTCCCTCCTGAAAACATGTCCAAAGTACATGAGACGAAGGCTTGCCATTCTTACTTGCAAGGAGCAGTCTGGCTGTACTTCTTCCAAGACAGATTTGTTCATTCTTCTGGCAATCCACGGTATATTCAATAGTCTTTGCCAACACCATAATTCAAAGGCATCGATTATTCTTTGGTCTTCCTTATTCATTGCCTTAGTTTTTGCAAGCATAAGAGGCAATTGAAAATACCATGGCTTGGACCTGGTGCACTTGAGTCCTCAAAGTGGCAACTTTGCTTTTTAACACTTGAAAGAGGTCTTTTGCAGCAGATTTGCCCGATGCAATGCGTCTTTTGATTTCTTGACTGCTGCTTCCATGGGCGTTGACTGTGGATCAAAGTAAAATGGAATCCTTGACAACTTCAGTAATTTCTCAGTTTATCATTATGTTGCTTATTGGTCCAGTTGTGAAGATTTTTGTTTTCTTTATGTTGAGGTGTAATCCATACTGCAGGCTGTAGTCTTTGATCTTCATCAGTAAGTGCTTCAAGTCCTCTTGGCTTTCAGCAAGCAAGGTTGTGTCATCTGCATATAGCAGGTTGTTAATGAGTCTTTCTCCAATCCTGATGCTGCCTTCTTCTTCATATAGTCCGGCTTCTCGGATTATTTGCTCAGCATACAGATTGAATAAGTGTGGTGAAAGGATACGACCCTGATGCTCAACTTTTCTGATTTTAAACCACTCAGTATCCCCTGTGTAGGAAAGTAAAATCAACTCACATAAAACAACTCAAACTAGCATGATGGCGTGTAACTGCTGAATTGCATGTGATAGACAGTAGGTAGCACAGGAAGAAGGAATTGATATTGGTGTTCCTCAGGTTACCTTTAGAGGCTCACTTCTCCCTCAGCTTCCCATACTGAATCAATCACTAAATGCTATCAATTATGTTTTCTAAATATCTCTGGAATCTCTTCACTTCTCCTACTACCACTGACTTAGTTCAGGTCAACAGTTTGTCTGTGTGTGTATGTGTAATATATTAAAATTACCTCTAAGTGGTCTTTCCCTTCATGTTGAGTCCCCTTTTATCCATTCTCCTGTCAAAATGTTTCTCCTAAAAGCTAAGTCTCATCATATGTAGTGTCTCTCCTACTGTCATGGATTGAATTGTGTCCCCCCAAAATATCCATCAACTTGGCTGGATCATGATTATATAATCTGATGTGATTTCCTCATGTGTTGTAAACTCTATCACTATGATGAGGTTATATGTGATCTCCCTATTTGTTGTGAATTCTATCACTGTGATGAGGTTTACAAGATTAGATAGTGTCTTAATCCAGTCTCTTTCTAGATATAAAAGAGAGTAGTGAGCAAAGACACATGGAAACCTCATACCACCAAGAAAGCAGTGCCGGGAGCAGACTGCATCCGTTGGACCTGGGGTTCCTGTGCTGAGATGCTCCCAGACAAAGGAAGATTGATGACACGGACCTTCCTCTAGAGCCAACGGAGAAAGTGTTCCCCTGGAGCTGACACCCTGAATTTGGACTTGTAGCCTACTGGACTGTGAGAGAATAAACTTCTCTTTGCCAAACCCATCCACTCGTGGTATGTCTGTCAGAGTAGCACTAGATGACTAAGACACCTACTTAAAGTTCTTCAATTGCTTTCCATTGTCTTTGGGGCAAATCAAAACTTCAGCATGTGACATAATACTTCAGCATATTCTAGTCTGGCCTTTCTCTCTAGCCTCTTATCTTGCCACCTCTCACAGGCATATAATATTCCATACATACTGAATTATATCCATTTTCCTAAACCCTCTATGATGTCTCATGCCTTTGCATATGGTATTTCCCTTTGTGTTTCTCTTCCTTAAAGGCTTGTATGAAGGTTTATTTCCTCTAGGTAGACTTTTCTGACCTGTCGTGTATGTCTGGTTTAAATGCCCCTTCTCTGTGCTCTTATAGAACTTTGCATTCTGCTCATGGAGTATTGTAATTGTGGTTCATTTACTCATCTTTTCTAGTACAGTATTACATTTTTGAGGGCAAGGATTTTGTCATTAATACATGATTGGCAGTCATTAAATATGTAGCTAAGCTGCAATTCTAACTAACCATGTATAGGATTTTTATAGATGAATGAGATTGGATAAAATATTTCTAAGTGGTGGTGCCTATAACAAAAGCATGGAGGTGGGAATTAGCATTGTGTTTATAAGGACTAGGAGAGATAAGTCAAGGAGAGAATGAGAGACGTGGCTTATGTTGGATATACTTGACTAGAGTGAATAATTTATGTTGAAGGTATGGGAGTAAAGGCTAAAAAAATAGGATAAGGTCAAATTATGGTGGGTCTTCAAAGTTAGAAAGGTTTAGGCTTGATGTGGATGGCAAGAGGGAGTCACTATAGGTTTTTGATTAGGGGAGTAATGTGATGAAACCAAGTTTTAAAGCATATTATTTTAATAGCAGTGCCTAGAATGAATTTTAGGAGAGAGATTGTTGTTGTTGTGTGCCATGGAGTCAATTCCAATTCATAGCCACCCTGTAGGACAGAGTAGAACTACCCCACATGGTTTCGAAGCTGTAATCTTTATGGGAGCAGATTGCCAGGTCTTGTCTCCTGAGCATTAGCTGGTGGCTTCCAACCACCAACATTTCAGTTAGCAGCTGAGTACTTAACCATTGCACCACCAGGGATTACAAACCAAAAATGAGAACTGAGACAAGAGTAATGGCAGTTGGGATACAGAGGAAGAGATAGATACAAGTAATATATTAAAGGACAAATTGATATTACTTAGTAGTAGAATGGATAGCCTTATTTTTTCAGCTCTCCTCAGTTCAGTAAGAAGCCAGAAGGTATTGATTTGCCCAATTCTACCTTGAGAATATCACATTGCAGCCTTTTCTCTTTTTCATGTTGTTTGACGTAGATTCCACTATTATTTGATATGTACCAAATCCATTTGTAACTATCATAGAGAACATAATGGACTCACAATATTCCTTTCCCTGCAGTTGACTGCCAACGTTCATGCTTATGACTCATAGAACTCCCTACTGTCACAATTTCACATCAGCCATGCACTGTCAAAGACATAATAATCATCACATGCATTAATACAGCTAGAATTAGATGCTCACAGAATTCTGGAACCAGAAAGGATCATACAGATCATATTGATTTTGGAGATGAGGATCTAAGGCCAGAAATATTAAATAACTTATCTAAAGTAACACAGCTAGTTAGTTCTAAGTGTCCTGGGTTCTTCTCCAGTATGGTTTTTATTAATTATATCATTCTGTATTTTCTAATCTTAAATTTTTATGTTCCAAAATGTTGTTAGCTTTTTCTTAGGAAAAACTTAGTGACTTTGCTCCTTGTATTTCTATGCCCACTGAATGAGCACCTCATCCTTACCAGGATTCCTATCTTCAGGAGCTGCTTTACTCCATTAAATACCTTCTGATCACATATGACTCTTTGTCTACTGCAAACCATTTATAGTCATTTTAATACTCACCTTGCTAATATACTGAGCTTTCTCATATTTTAAATCTTATACTGTGATCACTATGGCTCTTTATTTCCTTTTCAATTTCTATATTACTGCATGTTATGGGTTGGCTTATGTCCCCCTAAAAGATATGTTCAAGCCCTAATCCCTGGTACCTATGAATGGGACCTTGTTTGGAAATATAGTCTTTGCAGATGTAATTAGTTAACTTGAAATGAGGTCATACTGGAGTAAAGTAGGCCCTAATCCAATGTGACTGGTGTCCTTATTAAAAGAAAAAAAAAAGAAGAGACACAGAGAGACAAACACAGGGAAGACGGCCATGTGAAGACGGAGGCTGGGATTGGAGATAACCTGTCACAAGCCAAGGAACAACTGGGGCTACCAGAAGCTAGAAGAGACAAGGAAGGATCCTCCCCTTGAGCCTTAAGAGACAGCAGGCCCTGCTGAGACCCTGAATTCAGACTGCCAGAACTGTGAGAGAATAAATTTCTGTTGGTTTATGCCACCCACTTTTGTAGTAATTTATTCTGGCAGACCTAGGAAACTGAAACACTGCTCTGAAAATGCAGACCCTGATTGAGAAAAAAAATCATGAAATTATGTTGACGTAAACTATGATGGTTTCATGCTATTTGTCTTACACATGGTTCTTAATATTGTCATACCTATCCCTATCACTACTTTGAGTTGATGTTTCTGTTTTTCTCTAGTTTTTATTTAAAAAAATTTTATTAGTATACATATGGAAAACAACTTTCATGAATAATGAACTTTTCCTCTTTTTTTTTTACCTTAGTGTATCACTGCATCCGTTTTCCCAGTGTATATTTTGTAAAAATCAAGTCCACCACATACTTTGTAGAAAACAGAATTCCACATCAAATGTTTGTGAATTATTTGTTTTATATCCCTCTCTTGAATTTAACAAGCTCAATAGCAAAGTCTCCAAGAAATCTAGTAGTAAAGAAGTTTTTGTAAGTTTATTTAATCCAGTGTTTTACAAACCAGCTTATCTATGGGACTATTTTTGTATCTAAAATCCATTAATATATTTCAGTACTAGTGTCATATGGTCTTTTTTTGTTTTTAATTCCAGGGAAGAGTTATTCTTCCTTCTTCAAATCCCATCTATCTTTGCCCTTGACTCTCTGTCACTTTCTCTTCTGGGTTTTTGTTAACCTTAGTTATCCCTTCCTTCTTTAGTATCTTCTTTTCCTATCTCTCCTTTCTATATTTTCAGGTTATCTGGAAAATGACTTTGCTTGTTCTTGCTCTCTCTAACTTCCATGTGATTTCTTAGTTTTATAACAACAGATTTCTCAAACAGGCAAAGCATACTTGTTGCCTCTCCTTTCTTTCTTTCTTTATTTTATTGTTGTACTTTAAGTGAAAGTTTACAATTCAAGTTAGTCTCTCATACAAAAATTTATACATACCTTGTTATGTGACCCTAATTGCTCTCCCTATACTGTGACAGCACATTTCTCCTTTCCACCCCTGATTTCCTGTGTCCCTTCAACCAGCTCCTGACCCTTCTCTGCCTTCTCATCTCACTCTGGACAGGAGCTGCCCATTCAGTCTCACGTATCTACCTGAGCTACGAAGCACACTTTTCACGAGTATCATTTTATGTCCCATAGTCTAGTCTAATCTTTGACTGAAGAGTTGGCACCTCTGCTTTCTTAATAGTCATGCTTGTATTGTTTTTCTATAATTTGATTAATTCCAAATAATACGCTGAGGAATCAAGCTGAAAGAGGAAAACTAATATTTACTAAGTTTGTGCTTTGCTTAGGTACCATGCTAGGTGATTCCACATATATCATCTTATTTAATTTTCACAATAACCCTTAAACGTAGTTGTTATAATTCCTCTTTTTTTTTTTTTTTTTGAAATGGGAAATAGAAACATATAACAGACAGCTTTCCCAAATACACAGAGCTAGTGAGTGGCAGTCTCAGGGTCTTAGCCTAGATTTGATCTGCACCAAACTGTGATTTTCAATATGCCTTACTTTTACAACATTGAATTCTTATTACCCAAATTTAGGGACTGTACATCTAGTTTACCTAAAACATCTCTTTACCGTGCCACTCGCCTGGCCAACATCCTATAAAATAAAATCCAATCTCCCAGGTTGGCCTTCTGTATCTACCATAGTATAGTTCCTAACTACCATCAAGTCTTATACTTCAGTATATAAATCTTTGTTTTGGTAAAACTGATCTATAAGTTGCTGCCAAAGATGCATTCTATTTTCCGTCTCTTTGATTTTTCTGATTATTTTTCATTTCTGGAGTGATCAGCCTTCCCTTATTCTGATTTTCACCTTTTGAAAACCTAAAAATCTTTCAGAGTGCTCTTCAAATACTTTCACTCCATAAAGTCTTCTGAACCATTGCAGTCAGAATTGTTTCCCACCTCTGATATAGCACATATTGTCTGTACCACTCATATAGCAGTGGTTTAGCTGATTATATACAACCTTATAATTATTATGTACAAATCTTTCTCACTAATTATGAACTCCTTGATGATGGTGAACACATCTTATACAGCTTTGTATGCATAATCCCTAACAAAATAGTTATTGAGTGCTTTTTGAGCTACAGACACTGGAACCACACTACATATTTTATATATGTCATTTCAGTTTTACGGTAATCCTATGAGAAAAGTATTGCTATGTCTATCTTATAGATAAGGAAACTAAGCCTTAGAAAGGTTAAATAACTTGCTCAGGATCACCCTGCTAGAAAGCAGCAAAGCTGAAGTTAAAACACTAATCTAATTGCAAAGCTTATAGATCCTTCTCCTGTACTACAATTTCTCTATTTCTAGACTCTTAAGTGAATATTTGTGAAATGTATGAGTAAGTATAGATGATTGACTCCTATGCATTTTTAGAGCTCTATGTTTGTGAGGATGGTTATTGTTGTTAGTTGCCAGCGAGTCGATTCCAACTCATGAAGACCCTATATGTTGTGTATAAGTGTGCTCCATCGTGTTTTCAAAGCTGTGACCTTCCAGAAGCAGGTGGCCAAGCCTGTCTGCTAGTAGTCAAGTGTTTAACTGTGTGAGAACAGTACTACAAGGAGAAGTAAGTTGGTTAGATGGTACTTGGATAGGAAGAAAAATGAATTCAGTTTTTGGTGTTAAGATTGAAGTGGTGACATATAGGTAGAAGTTTATAATATTTAGGTTCAGTGAGATGCTGTTTTGTTTCTCTATTGCTGAATAACAAACCACCCCAAGAGTAATGGCTCAAAACAGCAATCATTTTCTTTGCTCACAATTCTGCAATCTCTGCTGGGCTCATCTGAATGGTTCCTTGATTGTTCTTGAGAGTTGTCACTCATATGGCTACAGTCATCTTGAACTTGGCTGAGGGCTGGGCTTAGCTAAGATGCTGGATGGCTGCGTTTTTTCTTTCTCTTTTCACATAGTCTCAGAACATCTTCTCCTCCATGTGGTGTCTCCACATGTTCTCTCTTGTAGAGTAGACAGACTTGTACATGGCAGCTTATAGTTCCCAACAGTACAAAATTTTCCAGAAGCTTCCAGGCCTCCTAAAGACTTAGGCTCAGAATTGGCACAGCATAACTAATGCTGCATTTCATTGCTTTAAAACAAGTCATAGGCCTAGCTCAAATGCTAGGGGAGGTAGCTGCAAAATGGTGTGAATGCAGGATAGAATGATTCATTGGGGCCACCATTCAGCAGATTACCACAGATGCCATATAGCAAATGAGAAAAGAGAGTAGATCAGCTTGAGGAAGAGGGTTATAAATTTCCTATTTAGTTGTCTGTTTCTCACATTAGAGCATTGAGATAGGGACTGTATTTGGTTTACTATTATATTTCTAGCCCTTAGGATAGTACCAGGTCCTTAGGAGGAATTAAATTTTTGTTTAATAAATGAGTATACATAAAGAGAAGAACAGAGGTTAAGGACTCGATCTTCAGAAATGATTCATAGGAGGGGTAGTTTAGACAACAGAGAACCAGGACGGAGTAATCAGAGCAGTGAAAGGGAGAGTTCCGTGAGAAAGGATGGTGGATGATGATAGAATTATTTGTAGCAGAAAATTCAAGGAGACTAGGGTAGCGAAAATCCCACTGGCTTTTATTAGTATTCCATGAAGTTGCAAATGTCATTCTTTATTCTATATCCCTTTATTGTTTGGTTGAAATTGTTTTTAGAGATTTCTGAGTTTTTTAAATCTCTAACCTAATTTTTTGGTGTAGGCACTTTAAACTGTAATGGAATCAGTGAATCTGTATTATGGTAATCAAATTGGAAGAGGAATAATGCTTGACATGTAATTTTTAAACATTTTTGTAAAATGTTATTTTATAAAATATTTAATAATATCTAAGGAAAAAATTTAAACACTAGTAAGGTCAGAAAAGACAATGGATTCTAGAGTTACAATCAGAAGTAGAAATCACTTGAATTTTATTTTGTTTTGCTGCATGGGAATGGTAATTTTGCATTTTTTACCTCCTTGTAATCTATTCAAATTCTCTGTATTCCCTTTTCTAGTTCTACTCATTCAGGAAAATTTCTGAAAAAGTACCCTAGTGAGATCAATTAAAGATAATTTCCCAGCTGTACGTAGAAAGCAAGGCCATTCTTCTCTCATGGTTGGAGAAAGACTTGAAGAGGATTTGAAAGAAGAGATGATATTTGTCTGGGGACAGGGTCTTTATAAAAGGAAAGAGAAAGAGTTTTGCCAGTAAGCTAGCAGTGCAACCTTGGGCAACACAGTTGATCTGTCTGAGCCTCAGTTTCCTCAACTGTAAATAGATAAGTAATATCCGTCTCACAGGTTTGTTGCAGGGATTAATTGAAAGCACTTGGTTCATAGGAGATTAATAGATACAATGAAGTTGCTGTGTGTCCCTCTTTGTTCTTGCATCATAGAAAAATGGCTAGATGGATTTTCACAAATTTAGATAGAATGCTTGGGATGACATAACTTAAAATACGAGTTTTTTTGCATAACGGGCTGGGGAGAGTATAACTAGAGATATGCAGTCATCTTCCAGAATTGCTGATTCTGAGGCACAAAGAGGCCATCAGGGTTCACATGCTGTGCATGTTAAGATGCTGTGGGATGAGAAGATAAGCAACAGGTTCATATATGGATCCCATAGAGAAGCACAAGGCTAGACAGCCTAATTGCAGACATTGACTTGCAATTGAACTGCTTATCACCTGGACAACTGTATTTTGCTAGATCCAGGGTGATTAGCAGCAGGGATTTATTTATTCAGTTATGGTTAATGAGTCTTCTAAGCCTCACTGAGTGGGTAGGTCAGTTAAAAACTAGTAATAGCTACCATTTATTGAGTGTTTACTATTTCCAGACCTTTGCAACATGCATTGCATATGTCATTTCATATAATGCACACAATCATTCTGTGAGGTCTGTACCATTACCAGTCTCACTTTACAGATGAGGAAATAGAAGTTTAGAGAGAGTAAGTGATCTGTCCCAGATTACACAGCCAGTAAGTGGTGAAGTGATATTTGAGCCCAAACATTTTAACTTAACTGTGCAAAATGAATTTTCCCCTTTCTTTTAATATCCTGATCACTATCGTTCAAGGTGATTTGACTTAATTGCAATTATATTTAGATAGAATTTATCAAGAAGCTTCCCAATAAAAGGGATAGAAAGTATAATCGGGAAGGTTAAAATGAGAAGAGGACTTTTATTTTACTCAATACTATTTTTCTCTGTGATTAGGAAAACTAATATGAAGAATTCCACAAATTTCTGTAAAGAGGTATACTACTATACATCAAAATAATTCAAGGTCAGAGGTGTTAGGGTTAAGCCTATAGAGGATATTATGAAGTCACTTACTGTATTTTTTAGGTAAATTGGTATAATTAAGAAATTTCCCTCTCTTGAAATTGCACCAGAGCAAGAACATTTTCTTTCATGTCATTCATTCAGTAAATGTTCATTAAACATCTACTAGATATAATGTACTTTTCAAGCTTGGTACTATTAAGAAACGCATACTCCCTGTCCTTAAGAAGGTCGTAGTCTGGTGGTGATAATGGATAAGCAGGTACTATAATAAAGCACAAGATCCTAGGGGCAAAGGAGTTAGACCCCAATAGGTAGGTGGAGAAATGAAAGCTAGAGGAAAGAAAATCAGGTAGAACCTAAATTGCTTAAGGTTCAAGGGGAAATGAATAAGTACTGTCATCATCAACAATACAACATACAGTTCTACTTAACATTTCTAATGATGATGATATTATTTCAGGGTAGGAAAGGTCTTTCTAAGCATAATAATAAATAAAACCACAGAGAAAATGATTGATAGATGTGATTAAAAAAAAAAAAAAGGAAATAGCTGCCGATTGAAAAAAGAATAAATAAAATTAAAAATCAAATGACAAACTTGGAAAAAGATTTGCAGCACACGTGATACTCAAAAGGTTGATATCTTTAGTACATAAACCACTTTTGTAAACAAATAATCTTAAAATCAAGTCTCTTGGGCCGGGATTTGAGAGAGGAAGTTCTCAAAGCACCTTGCCAATGACCTTGTGGAAGAGGCGAACAAGCAATTCTGGAAAGAATTACAGGTGGCCTCAGTAGTAATAGATATTAAAAATTAGTACAAACTGAGATTTATTTTTTCAAATATCAATTTGATAAAGATGAAAAGATTGATAACATCCAGTACTGATAAGGCAAGGACAAAGGAAAGGGACACTACCATTCACGACAGGTACAGAATAGTTTTATCTTTCTTAGAGAATGCTTTGACAATATGTATCACGAGCCTTAATTTCTTCTGCCAGAGCAATTTTACTTGCAGTAATCCATTCAAAGGAAAAACCAAAAAAACCAAACCTGTTGCCGTCGAGTTGATTCCAACTCATAGTGACCCTATAGGACAGAGTAGAACTTCCCCATAGGGTTTCCAAGGAGCAGCCGGTGGATTTGAACTGCTGACGTTTTGGTTGGCAGCCGTATCTCTTAACCACTACACCACCACGGTTTCCATTCAAAGGAAAGAAATATCAAAATTTTGGGCAAAATTCTTTGTAGGGACTGCTGATCACATCACTGATTACAGTAGCAAAGTACTGGTAATCATGTTGGTTAAGTAATTATATACATTCTAATGATAGATTGATGTCCTGCTATCAGACATTAAGTTGTAGAAGACTTTTAAGAAGATATCAGGAAATATGCACAGTAATTTGCTAAGTGAAAAAAATACATACGTTATGATTCTGCGTGTGCATTTGAATATTGGAAGAGTATACGTCAAAATGTTTGCAGTGACTTTCTCAGTGTGTTAAAACTGCAGATGAGTTTTTTTTCTTCTTTGTGCTCTTGTGTATTCCCCATTATCTGTAGTAACAAGTATTATTTTACTAGTTAGAAATCAGAAATAAATATTATTTTAAAGTAATATTTTGGGTTTACACATTGGAGTAATCATATGAGCCCATTCAGCAAATGTCCTTCATTTTAATTCATGTAATTAAAAGTGAATTATCTTAATTGAAAACTTTAGTATTACCTTCCCTGATTTCACAGATTTTTCTCTCTAGTTTATACTTTTATCAAAGAAAATGTCTTGTAGACATTCATTAAGAAAAGTCTACATGTTAAGACACATGGTAAACATGTTTGTCTTCTCCCAATGTAATTATTTTTTATTGCTCATTAAAAATAAGTATATATTTTTTTATTCAGTGATCAGAATAAAAAAGAAATGGGTTTAAATTATAGTAAGAAAATTATTTAGAAAGAGAGAATTTTTTTTTTTTTTTTAAGTTTTCAAAGTAAATAAACACTAGTGTTACCAAGGAAAAAAGGAAAAGCTCTCTGTTCTCTAGCTTATCTAAAAATAGGACAGAAAATCATCTGTTTTAGAAGATTTATCTGTTAATCTTCACTGAGATAGAATTGTTTGATTTAATGACCTCTAGTTTTCTCTTATAATTTTGTGATTTTATAGCTTGAAGAAAGAATATTTTCTTGGTATCTAGAATAATGACAAATATTTCATGGTATAATGCATATAAATTTATTGACCCAATTGGAGTCTCTAATTACATCATTTGTATAATGTCTGAAATGCATTAGCACTCGCTGAGGTTTGACAGTTAGGAACACAACTATTACATTATTTCACTAAATTTATTAGATAAAATTTTATAATCACTACTGTATTTCAAATGATTATGTTTTAGAACTACCTGTTTTAATGTGATGAAAATAATTTATCTGTTGGGTAGGAACTGACTACAGTATCTCTTTTTGTGCTTTTATGCCCTTTCTTTACTCTTCCAGTCCCAATTAATGAATATTTTATAATCACAATTTTGTTAATGTAATTTAGTGGTTGGCTTTATTAATTGGAAAAAATAAAAGAAAAGCTATAAAAATAAGTAAAAAGGACTATCCTACACAGATTATTGGTTTTTTTCAGTGATTAAAATTCACAAATCATAATCCCTTAAAAATAAGATCTTTCCATATTTTTAAGTATATCTCTTATTAATGCTTTTGGCCACATTTATGCACAAGGTAAGTGTGCAGTAATTATGGCAGGCCCTTGGCAAAATCGTGAAGTAAACCAAATATATCTTTGGACCTTTCACCTTTTCTTTTGGTGCATTTCTATTCAGATTCTTTTTTGGCATGCTTTACCCTGAGCATCCCATGCTCCCAGATTGTTAAAAACTTTCCTGTTCTCCAAAGAATGTAGTAGATTCATGGCATATACTAATTTTTGAAACCAATTAAAAGTTCCATCTATGTGAAATAATTTCTTAATCCAGTAAAATAATTTAAGGCCCGTGAGGAATGACGGCTGATACTTAGAATTTCAGGCACTGTTAGCATTTGTCCTGCGTCTTTTCAAATCACAGCGTGTGAGCCTGCCCAATCCATCTGCTCTGTGTCCAAGTCCACTTATACAGAACCTTGTTTATTTGGTGTTCTTTTGTGCTATGGCGGGTACCATTTGTATACTATAATAGCTCTGGAATCAACACCATAGTTCTTAGACTGGAATTTGAAAAAGGTGTTGACCACATTATGGTCTGTAATATGGATATTAATTTGATTTTCATATGACCATATATGTTGTTTTTTGATGCTATCGAGTCGATTTCAACTCATAGCGACCCCATGTGACAGAGTAGAACTGCCCTATATGGTTTTCTAAGCTATAGTCTTTACAGAAGCAGATTGTCAGGTCTTACACCCACGGAGCCACTGGATAGGTTTCAACTGCCAACCTTTCAGTAACCTGCCAAGCTCTTAACTATTGTGCCACCAGGGCTCCATATATATACATATATACGTATGTGTATATATATATACGTATATATACACACACAAACACAGACACACACACATATATACCTTTTAAATTGTTCTTTAATTTCTGCAGACAGAATGCATTGAGATACAAGTATAAACTTTCATTTTACATCCAGTAAAGAAAAATACATTTATACAATTTAGCCAATAGCTTATTACCTTAAAAAAAAGAAGAGTTTTGAATCGAATTAAAAAAACTAAAAACTGCATTGATATGGGTAAAATTAATATTGTAATTATTAAAAAATAAAAATATATTATTTGGCACTTATGTGCTCAATTTTACGATTTTTAAAGAATCATAAAATATGCTTCCTGCCCTCAGGAGGTTTAAAATTTCATTGAGGAGATAGAACTTCCATTCTTTTGGTCTGCAAACATTTATTGAATATTTATATATGCAAATTAAAATTACTGCTCTTGAGGAGTTTACAGAATAAGGAGGAGATAAAGCACGTAGGTAAATTCTGTAACAAGTTTGAAAGTGGTAAACTGGTATACTAGAAGTTCAAATAAAATGTTACCCGTCTAGAGGCCACATGCATAAAAACAAAGATGTCAGTGCAAAGTAGCATAGGTTAAGTGCCAAATGAGTGAGGTTGATAACTCAGAGCTTTAGAGGAAGGAGTCATCACCTGGGTCGAGGGCAGTTAGGGAAAATTTCATTTAGGAGATAAAATTTAAACTTTCCATTAAAAAAAAAAAAAAATGAAACAAGGCTAAATGGAACCTGTGGGGAGTGCACAGGCCTACATTTCCCAGGGACTTCTAATCCTAGGGATTCCACACATTTGAAACGTTATATGATCCTTGTGCCTTTTCATAATTAGCATTTTTCAGAGAATTCTGCAATTTTTATGTAGATATATAGAAATAAAAAATTAGATAATATTCGAATAAAAATATATAGGAATAATTTAATGTTGTGGTACTATTTTCCCATGGGCTGAAATTTTTAACGTGGAACCTATCTGATTCATATCATTGTGAGAAAAATTTTCCTTGTTCTGCATTATAATATAATTTTGTTACATTGAGTTGTACCCCAAGTATTTGAAAATGAGGTAGTAAGAGTATCTTACGAGAATTAAACTTTAAAAGCAACATTTAATGCTTTAAGACAAGAAATATTCTTCAAAGAGGCCAAAGACTCCCAAGTCTGCAACAGTTTATTAAAACCATTTTTAGTATTTACTTTGCTATAGAAAAACTATTCAATTGGAAGGGGGGAATTGTCAGCAGCCAGGAGAGCATGGGCAAAGGAAGGTCACTGGGCAAACAGAGACACTTCCCATCAAGTCCTGGTAGGGAATTGGTTATTGCATCCTTCTATCCCCTCTAATGACCTATGTAGATATAGATGGATACCCAGTACAGTCAAATATTTGAATCTCGAAACTAACTCATCCAGGTTTGATGCTACACTCACTAAACAAACTTCTAATTAAAGTTTGACTCTCCATGGTGGTGTATTGGAGAGGAGTCAGTAGCCTCAGAAGGCATATACGATAAATTAATAAATCTTGGTGAATTAACAAAATTACATTTTCTAGGGTGCAAGTTTAAGAGAATACTCAAAACTTGGCACATTCACTAAGGTAATTCCAATCTTTGAAGACGCTTGAGAGACAGCTGGCTTTTCTGAGTGGCAGCCCCTTTTCTTTTATTAGTCACTTTACCTGTATTCTCCAATAATTTTGTTTAAAGACACATGTGACTTTGAGACATATCGTTTATGACATATTACCTGATATTTGTTTAGTGTAAATAAATAAATCCAGGTTATAGTTTCAGAGGAACAAATTATTCAAACTTAGGAATTAACCATGGAAGACCTCCACAAAGGTTCAGACCCCTAAATGACCATAGAACTTCTATGTACAACTCATATGTTGTTTGTGCTGTTATTATTTTTGTGCACAGATCTTATTTTCCCAAATAAAATTCAAGTTTCCTGAGGCCAGAGACCATATTTTATTTTGTTTAGACTTCATAGTGATAAAGTAGAACAACATAAAACTGTTCAGTGAATGAAATTCAGAAACTATAGCAGGTTGTTAAAAAAAAAAAAGGAATAGAGCCCTTTTGTTTCTGTATATAATTTTTTTAACTGTCATTTGTTGTTATTGTTGACTTTCCTTAACTACAATAGAACAGCTTAAAAAGGTATAATTCTTAAATGTTGGCACATATATCAGAAGATTGGCAGAGATGCTCAAAAATACTTACATGTCTATGAAAAACTTTTAAATTAATACAAACAAATTCATACCATCTTGAATAGATTTAGATTACATCCATTCAGCAACTAGTAATAGCATGATTTGATGATAGCTCCCTATGAGATATTGTATTGGATATTCTTAAATTAAGCAACTGTTTATTATGGTATGTATTATTTTCCTGGTTGGCTTGTTTATCCGGTGATTTTCTTACACAGTTCTTTTATTTTTCGATTCCTTCTCCAGTAACTGCAGAAATCAAAATGATATGTTGGAACTCCATAGTCCTCTCTGGAATCATGTTTTTTTCAAACAAGTGCAGAAAATCTTTAGGATTCTGGAGTTGGTTCATCAGTTCATGGAATTTATCTTGGGCATCTGGCAAATTCATTTTATTAACTTCCAAAAGTGCAGGTTTTGTTTGAAGTTCCTCTTTGTACAATTCCAGCTCTTTTGTAAGCAATTCCAGCTCTTTTGTAAGCAATATTATGGTTTCAAAGGCAGTTCTGTATTGAGTTTGGGAAGAAAGTTGATATCCAGAAATATCAACAAAAAAAGTAGTTGTTTATTTCTCTCTATATGCTTCAAGAATTTGTGGCCCATTCGTTTGTTCATAGGTGCTCCTTCTATTAAGCCTGGAAGATCAGTTACTGATATCTGTTTGAAATCATTGTACGTAATCTTTCCAAATTCAAGCTTTATTGTTGTAAATGCATAATCTGCAATCACAGGTTTTGCATGAGAAACCTGACTTAGCAAAGATGATTTTCCAGTATTTGGGAATCTATAATTTTACCATTTTCATCAATGACTGAGAAGCCCACAGGTACAGGAATCTCACAGTCTTTTTCTTTGGAGCCTTTCAGTGCACTAACCCAACTTTTTGCTCCTCCTCCAGCAACAAATTGTTTCTGAGGATATTTGTCTCTAAGTTGTTTTAAAGTCATCTTTTTCAGCTACAAACCACACATCACCCCCTTTTCCACCTTCTCCACCTAATCAAGGATAGCCCATTCCACCACTTCCTCCCTTGGTGAAGTCTTAGGTTATCAATGAAGTTTCCATACTTTTGGAAAAACACGCAACTGCAGCACACCATAGCAGTGCTAGGCAACTTCTGTGTATACTTTTTAAGGAAGGGCTTTATATTAGAAAGAAAAGAAAAACAAAACAAAACAACAACAACAAAAACCCAACAACATGGTAAGGACTAAGGCTTTAATGGAGAAATGTGGAGGCATAACAAACTATTCTGTTAGTGGCTAATGGCCAGACTAACTCAGATTCTTGTTCAATTTATGTTCAGTGAGAGAGCATGTTTGATATGAGTTTGCTAATTGACCTAATTAATTTAAAACAAATTTTAAAACCTTCATAACCCAATTAAAAACCTGAAAGGTAACCTTCAGACAATAGAAAAAAATAATGTACAATTTATCTTTGGAAGGAATATTAATACATCCCATTCTGTCAGTATTTTATGCTTCTGATATAGATAATTATTTTAGTTTCAAATTACTGCTGGATGTAAATGATATTGAGACAGATTATTCCACAAAAATTTTAGTATGTCAGCATCAAATAATTTCTTCTATCACTGTGTTCTGTCATCAAAGGAATTAAGATCTTTAGGCAAAAATTCAAGAATCCATTTCATTCTCCATGTGTCTATAGACAAAAGAGACTGAATGTGAAACTGTAACTAAGAAAAAATATTTGTGTATGTGAATATGATGTAAGAATTACTTTTTGCCCTCAAAGTAATAACAGTAAGATATCTGAGTTCAATAAAATGGAGACTGAATAAATATTATAACTTTCAGATACAGAGAAACTAATAATACTAAGGTCAGTTGAATAGAGAAGAGGTTGTTACTCTTCCTCCCTTATTTCTGTTTCTGAAGTCTTTGTCTTGTGACACTGACTGAAACTGGTATTTAGCACACCTGTAATCAAGGTTTATTTTGATTGTTATTTACAAGTCAACTCTTGTTGCTGATGTTTCATTTATATCACTTAATTTGTGCTTACCTACCCAACAGTGAGTCTTCTTGGAGTGAGAAAGAGAGAAGAGTAGTGTTGATGATTCTTAAGTTTCATTTTCTTCATGTCTTGGGTCTAGTTTCATCCTTCACATGGTACAATTTTGGAGACAAATCTTCCCTGATCATTCCCTCAATCTAAAATTCCAGTGAGAACAACTGTTAGCAATTTAATGTGGATACTTTAAGACTTTTATCTACTCGTTTAACATTTAAGATTTTCCCAATATTTTATTTTATAACTATTTTGCCATAAACATCATTGCACTTATATCTTTGCACTTTTGCTCGTTAGGATATTTTTATATAATACATTCCCAACAGTTAAAAAAATTTAAATTACTATAGCTCTACTTACAATCAGCCTTAAGAAACACTCTTCCGATAAATTTAAGAGTTTCTTAATAGACTAATTCCTCATTCTACAACTATAAGCATTAAAAGAGAACAAGAATTAAATAGAACAAATATTCGGTGAAAGTAAATTACACAATTAGCCGACATTTGCCATATTACCCTTGTTTGAGTCATCTTTGAAACTGATCATCTATTAGCCAGAAGAGTACCAGTTTCAAACTAACCATCCTAGCATAGAAAAATGTATTTTAGTGACCTGGAAAAAGGCAATTAAACTTTATTCTTTTACTGATTCAATAAATATTTTCAAGTACATATGAAGTTCAGGGAACTGTATTAGGTGTTATGGGGTATATAAAAATGGAGTCATACATGGATTTTGCCTTAAGGAGCTTAATCACTGAGAATTAGAGATAAGATGAGGTCACATGTAACTCTAAACGAAAGCACAAATATTTCAAAGAAGTCAAGAAGGAAAGTTGTAGTTAGGTGCCGTCGAGTCGGTTTCGACTCATAGAGACCCTATGTACTACAGAACGAAACACTGCCCGGTCCTGCGCCATGCTCACAATCGTTGTTATGCTTGAGCCCATTGTTACAGCTACTGCATCAGTCCATCTCATTGAGGGTCTTCCTCTTTTTCACTGATCCTGTACTTTACCAAGCATGATGTCCTTCTCCAGGGACTGATCCCTCCTGACAACATGTCCAAAGTATGTAAGATGCAGTTTTCCCATCCTTGCTTCTAAGGAGCATTTTGGTTGTACTTCTTCCAAGACAGGTTTGATTGTTCCTTTGGCAGTCCATGGTATATTTAATATTCTTCACCAATACCACAATTCAAAGGCATCAATTCTTCTTCAGCCTTCCTTATTCATTGTCCAGCTTTCACATGCATATCATGTGATGGAAAATACTATGGCTTGGGTCAGATGCACCTTAGTCTTCAAGGTGACATCTTTACTTTTCAACACTTTAAAAAGGTCTTTTGCAGCCAATTTGCCCAATGTAATGTGTCTTTTGATTTCCTGACTCCTGCTTCCACGGGCATTGATTTTGGATCCAAGCAAAATGAAATCCTTGACAACTTCAGTCTTTCCTCCGTTTATCATGATGTTGCTTATTGGTCCAGTTGTGAGGATTTTCTTTATTTTGAGGTGTAATCCATACTGAAGGCCGTGATCTTTGATCTTCATCAGTAGGTGCTTCAAGTTCTCTTCATTTTCAGCAAGCAAGATTGTGTCATCTGCATAACGCAGGTTGTTAATGAGTCTTCCTCTAATCCTGATGCCCTGTTCTTCTTCATATAGTCCAGCTTCTTTGATTATTTGCTCAGCATACAGTTTGAATAAGTATGGTGAAAGGATACAACCCTGATGCACACCTTTCCTGTCTTTAAACCATGAAGTATCTCCTTTTTCTGTCCAAACAACTGCCCCTTGATCTATGTACAGGTTCCTCACGAGCACAATCAAGTGTTCTGGAATTCCCATTCTTGGCAATGTTATCCATACTTTGTTATGATCCACACAGTTGAATGCATTTACATAGTCAATAAAACACAGGTAAACATCTTTCTGGTATTCTCTGTTTTCAGCCAGGATCCATCTGACATCAGCAGTGATATTCCTGGTTCCATGCCGTCTTCTGAATCTGGCTTGAATTTCTGGCAGTTCCTTGTCGATATACTGCTGCAGCTGCTTTTGAATGATCTTCAGCAAAAGTTTACTTGTGTGTGATATTAATGATATTGTTCAATAATTTCCACATTCTGTTGGATCACCTTTCTTGGGAATAGGCATAAACATGAATCTCTTCCAGTTGGTTGGCTAGGTAGCTGTCTTCCAAATTTCTTGGCATAGATGAGTGAGCACTTCCAGTGCTGCATCCGTTTGTTGAACCATCTCAGTTGATATTCTGTCCATTCCTGGGGCCTTGTTTTTTGCCAGTGCCTTCAGTGCAGCTTGGACTTCTTCCTTCAATACCATCAGTTCCTGATCATATGCTACGTCTTAAAATGGTTGAGCGTTGACCAATCCTTTTTGGTATAATGACTGTGTATTCCTTCCATCTTCTTTTGATGCTTCTGCATTGTTTAATATTTTCCCCCATAGAATCCTTCACTATTGCAACTCGAGGCTTGCATTTTTTCTTCAGTTCTTTCAGCTTGAGAAATGCCAAGCATGTTCTTCCCTTTCGGTTTTCTGTCTCCAGCTCTTTGCACTTGTCATTATAATACTTTACTTTGTCTTCTTGAGCTGCCCTTTGAAATCTTCTGTTCAGTTCTTTTACTTCATCATTTCTTCCTTTTGCTTTAGCTATTGAAAGTTCAAGAGCAAGTTTCAGAGTCTCTTCTGATATCCATTTTGATCTTTTCTTTCTTTCCTGTCTTTTTATTGACCCTATGCTTTCTTCATGTATGATGTCCTTGATGTCATTCCACGACTCATCTGGTCTTCCATCATTAGTGTTCAATGCATCAAATCTATTCTTGGGATGGTCTCTAAATTCAGGTGGGATATACTCAAGGTAGTACTTTGGAAAGTTGAGGATTAATTAAAGAGCTGTGAGTTAGAGGCAAGTGAGACCAAAAGCTTTTGATCAGGGAGGGTTTCACAGAAGATGTGTTTTGTTAGGCATTCATGGATAATGAGGATTGAGGCCCATAGCAATGAGGAAGAAAGGTATGCATTCTAACAGCGGCAATGATAACAACATTTGTTAAGTTCTTACTATGTTTTAGGGAGACATTGTGTGAATTAAGCACTTTGTATATTTGTTTTTTTTTAATTGTACTTAGATGAAGATTTACAGAATAAATTAGTTTCTCATTAAACAGTTAATACACATATTGTTTTGTGACATTCGTTGCCAACCCCATGACATGTCAACAC
>NW_004443972.1:17396338-17422186 GCF_000243295.1 Trichechus manatus latirostris
TGTCCAGGGGTCATACTCTTGGGGTTTCTCCAGTCTCTGTCAAACCAGTAAGTCTGGTCTGTTTTTTGTGAGTTATAATTTTGTTCTACATTTGTTTCAGTTCTGTCTGGGACCCTGTATTGTGATCCCTATCAGAGCAGTCAGTGGTGGTAGCCAGGCACCATCTAGTTGTGCTGGACTCGGTCTGGTGGAGGCTGTGGCAGTTGTGGTTTGGACTAATCTTTCCCTTGTGTCTTTGATTTTCCTTATTCTCCCTTGCTCCAGACGGGATGGGACCAATGGAGTATCTTAGATGGCTACTCACAAGTTTTAAGACCCCAGACGCTACTCACCAAAGTAGGATGTAGAACAATTTCTTTATAAACTATGTTATGCCAGTTGAGCTACATGTCCCCTGAGACCATGATTCCCAGCCCTCCACCCAGTAATTTGGTCCCTCAGGGAGTTTGGATGTGTCTATGAAGCTTCCATGACCTTGCCTTGGTCAAGCTGTGCTGACTTCTCCACTATGCACTTTATATTTTTAATCCATCTAATCCTCAAGGATTAGATAGGTACTGTTATTATCGCCATTTTACAGATAGGGAAAATGAAGTCCGTAGAAGTCTGGTAATTTGTAAAATGTCCCATGGTTGATAAATGGATCTGAACTAAGATCCATATATAATAGCATGAACAAAATGAGAAGCCTTAAAGTACATGATTATGGGGAATGGTGAGTTATTGGGTTAGGTGGAGTATCAGACAAATAGAGGGTGTAGTTACAAAGATTGGAAAGATCTGATGGGGTCAGACGATGGAGGTCATCAAATGATAGGACAGGACATTTGTAGAGAGTTTTGGACTGGATAGTGACATGGTAGTTTCATGTAACCTAGAAAAAGATTGCTGGATTTTGCCATCAATATAGCAACCTCTTTTATTCAGTAATTATTCTGTGCCAAGATTGTGAGGCAAGGCTGACAAAGTTGAGGATAATGAAGGCAGAGAAATGACCGTTGGATGTGGTAAGAGGAAAGAATGAGTAATCTTCCATTATGTACTTTCCCACTTAACTTTTAGCTTATCAACCTTTTAAATGATCCACTGATTCTTCTCTGAATACTGGAGCTAATAATAATAATTTATTGAGCTTATATGAGCTAGACTGTGTTGATTGTCTTATGTATTTCATCTTATTTAACCTTCAAAAGAACTTATAAGGTAGAGAACATTAATTTTATTTTACAGATGAGGAAACTGAGGTTAAGAGCTTAAGCAACTTTCTCGTGGTTACTAATTGGTGAATCCGAGATTTAATCTAAATTTGTCTGACTCCAAAGCCACTATATTATGAAAGTTGTGTTACATCTTTGAATTTTTTTTGACATATTCTGCTAAACTAGGTGTGGAATGTCTACATTGCCACCCTCAGATCTTGGAAGCTTTCACTCAAACATGTATGTACTTATGATTGTTTCATAATCTTATTTTATTCTGTGATTTTTTTCTTTCATTTTTTTCTCTTCTTTGTTTTTAATGCTATAACAAGCCAAAGTTTTTAGAATAATAGCAAACATTTATTCAACAATTACGCTGTGTGAGGCACTGCTTTAACTGCTTCACACGTATTAATTGCATTTAATCCTTGCAGCAACCCTACTGGAATTATCATGATTTTACGTACCAGGAAAGTGAGGCAGACAGAATACATAGCCATGCCAAGGTAACAGAGCCAGGATTTGAACTCAGTAGTCTATCTCCTTATCCTTACGCTTTCAACTACAGACCTATGAGTTGTTTCGACTAAGTGATACAGGGTAGGTTGTAAGGTGTTTTAATGTTTTTATTTTTAGTGATTTTTTTTCTTTACAAATTATATTTATGTATTATCTGTGACCCAGTCTACATTAGAATTAAAAAGGACAAACCTGCCTTCAATTTTCTATAACTATCACTTTAAATACAAGTTTAGTATTGTCAATATTACATTTTAATGACAGCTATATATCAGAAAAATTCACTCAAAAGACCATTATTTTATTGATTTTTTTAACAATGAAAATTTTTAAAGATTAAAGACATTCTGAATTTGTATTTATGGATTCCTCTCCTCCCCAGTTCGCTTAACACTGGAATGGTGCTCAAGATAAGAATAAACAAAAAATATTTGCCTTACACATGGTATTTTGGAGGCTTGGTGGTTCTCCTGAGGGGTTCATTGGTTGAAGGTATATTTGATAACCATTTGAAGTACATAATGATTATGGGAAATGGTGAGCTATTGGGTTAGGTGGAGTATTAGACAAATAAAGGAAGTGGTTACAAAGATTGGAAAGGTCTGATGGAGTTTGAAAGGTTTCCCAAGGCTATAAAAATCTGTCTTTCTTTTCATATGAGTAAAATAGCACTAGCAAATGGCCCTCACTTTAGTTCCATTCATCTCACAGATGTCACAGAAGGAAAATAAATATTAGATTCACGTTTATAATCACATTCGTTTTTAATTAGTCTCCTTTGCCATCATTTAGTAAATGCTATTCAAAAGGTTGTTGTTTTGTTTTACATTTCCTAGGAACCAGCATTATATCTTTGTCTATAAGCATATAAACAATGAACATTTACTTATTCTAGGTTTTTAAAACTGTGGTTAGAAACTTAAAACTATTTGGTTAAATTATACTTACTTTAATTAAGCCTATGTCTTAATGTATGTATAGTTTTCCTTTTTTATTTTCATATTAACTTATTGAGACTACTATTCCATATAAAATCTATGTGATAACAGCCAGTTTTGGCTATTATTTGACAGTGTTATGGACTGAATTGTGTCCCCCAAAATGTGTATCAACTTGGCTAGGCCATAATTCCCAGTATTGTGTGGTTGTCCACCATTTTGTGATCTAATGTGATTATTTTATGTATTGTAAATCCTAACCTCTGTGATGTTAATGAGGCAGGATGAGAGGCAGTTCTGTTAAAGAGGCAGGACTCAATCTACAGGATTAGGTTGTATTTTGAGTCAATCTCTTTTGAGATATAAAAGACAGAATTGAGCAGAGAGGAGAGGGACCTCTTACTACCAAGAATGAAGAGCCGTGTCCCTGCGCTGGGAAACTCCTAGACCCAGGGGAAGATTGATGACAAGGACCTTCCCCTAGATCCAATAGAGAGAGAAAGCCTTCTCCTGGAGCTGGTTCCCTGAATTCGGACTTGTAACCTCCTAAACCATGAGAGAATAAATTCCTGTTTGTTAAAGCCATCCACTTGTGGTATTTCTGTTATAGCAGCACTGGATAACTAAGACAAACAGTGAGGAAGCAAGCAATTTCTATTGGAGAATGTAGTTAGGCAGTTTTTATCCAAAGCCTCAAAAATATTCATACTCTGATCCAGTTAAGTCTCCTTGTAGGAGTTTATTCTAGGGATATATTCATTCAAAGGTTATATGTAAGGTTGTGTGCACAAAGATGTTCATTACAGTGTATTTATAATACTGAAAATGGAAAAATCTGAAAGGTCTAAGACTAGAGGATTGGTTAAATAAAATATGATACCTATATATACTTTTTACCTTTATTGTGTTTTAGGTAAAAGTCTACAGCACAAATTAGTTTCTCATTCAAAAATTTATACACAAATTGTTTTGTGACATTAGTTGCAATCTCTGCAATGAGTCAGCAGTCTCCACCTTTCCGTTTACACTCCAGGTTCCCCATGTCCCTTCCTGCCTTCTCATCTTTGCTTTGGGGCAGGTGTTGCCCATTTGGTCTCCTGTACTTGACTGAACTAATAAGCACGTTCCTCTAGTGTATTATTGTTTGTTTTATAGGCCTGTCTAATCTATAAAACTGTCTATGAAAGGTGGACTTCGAGAGTGGCTTCAGTTATGAGTTAGCAGGGTGTCTGGGAGCCATAGTCTCGGAGGTACTTCCAGTCTCTGTCAGACCAGTAAGTCTGCTCTTTTTTTGGGTGTGAATTTGGATTTTGTTCTACATTTTTCTCCCACTCTGTCCAGGACTCTGTGTTGTGATTCTGTCAGAGCAGTTGGTGGTGGTAGCCAGGCATCATCTAGTTCTTCTTGACTCAGGCTGTTGGAGGCTGTGGTTCACATGATCCATTAGTCGTTTTTACTAATATGGGCTGTAATCTTGCATTGTGTCAGCACTCTCCCCCTTTCTCTTTACACCATGGGTCCAATGTGTCCATTCATCCAGTTTTCCTGTCCCCTCCCGCCTTCTGGGTAGGAGTTGCTCATTTGATCTCGTATACTTGATTGATCTAAGAAGCATGTTCTTCATGTGTGTTATTGTTTGTTTTATAGGCCTGCCTAATCTTTGGCTGAAAGGTGAACTTTGGAAATGGCTTCAAGTCTGAGTTAGAAGGGTGTCCGAGGGCCATAGTCTCAGGGTTCCTCCAGTCTCTGTTATACCAGTAAGTCTGGTCTTTTTTGTGCATTTGATCATCTGTTCTACATTTTTCTCCCACTCTGTCTGGGACCCTCTACTGTAATCCCAGTCAGAGCAGTTGGAAGTGGTAGCCAGGTAGTGAATAATGCTGCAATGAATATGGGTGAACTGATGTCTATTCGTGTCATGGCTCTTACTTCTGTACTGTATATACCTAAGAGTGGCATTGCTGGATCATATGATATTTCTATTTCTAACTTTTTGAGGAAGCACCATAACGTTTTCCATAGTGGTTGTGCCGTTTTACATTCCTACCAGCAGTGTATAAGAGTTCCAATTTCCCCACATCCTCACCAACATTTGTTATTTTCTATTTTTTCGATTAGTGCCGGCAATGTTGGGGTGAGATGGTATCTCATTGTAGTTTTGATTTGCGTCTCTCTAATTGCTAATGATCATGAGTGTTTCTTTATATGTTTGTTAGCAGCCTGAATGTCTTCTTTGGTGAAGTGTCTGTTCATTTCATTTACCCATTTTTTAATTGGATTATTTGTTTTGTTGTTGTTGTTGTTGAGGTGTTAAAGTTTTCTATATAGTTTAGAGATTAGACCCTTGTTGGATATGTTGTAGCCAAATTTTTTTCCCCAGTCTGTAGGTTCTCTTTTTACTCTTTTGGAGAAGGCTTTTGTTGAGCACAGTGTTTAATTTTTAGGAAATCCCATTTATCTAGTACATTTTCTTTTTGTGTATATTTTTAGTTATTTTTGGTAATCTATTTATGGCGTATATTAGGGTCCCTACTGTTGTCCCTAATTTTTCCTCCATGATCTTTATAGTTTTAGGTTTTATATTTAGGTCTTTGATGCATTTTGAGTTAGTTTTTATGTATGGTGTGAGGTATGGATCCTGTTTCATTTTATTTACAGATAGATACCCAATTTTGCCAACACCATTTGTTGAAGAGACTGTCTTTTCCTCATTCAAAAACCTTTGGTCCTTTGTCCAAGATCAGCTGTCCAAAGGTGGATGGGTTTATGTCTGGGTTCTCAATTCTGTTCTATTGGTCTATGTGTCTGTTGTTGTACCACTACCAGGCTGTTTTGACTACCGTGGCTATATAGTAGGTTCTGAAGTCAGGTAGTGTGAGGCCTGCTACCTTGTTCCTCTTTTTTAATAAGGCTTTGTTATTTGGGGCCTCTTTCCCTTCCACATAAAGTTAGTGATTAGTTTATCCATCTCGGTGAAGAATGCTGTCAGGATTTGGATTGTGATTGCATTATATCTACATATCCTTTTGGGTAGTATTGACATTTTCACAATGTTAGGTCTTCCAATCTAAGAGCATGATGTGTTTTTCCATTTATATAATTCTCTTTTGGTTTCTTGCAGTAGTGTTTTACAGTTTTCTTCGTGTCAGTCTTTTATGTCCCTGGTTAGATTTATTCCTAAGTATTTTATCTTTCTGGGTGCTATTGTAAATGGAGTTGTTTTCCTGATTTCCTTTTCACAATTCTCTTTGTTGATGTAGAAGAATCCAACTGATTTTTGTATGTTAATCTTGCATGCTGTCACTTTGCTGAATGCTGTATTAGTTCCAATAGCTTTCTTGTGGAGTCCTTAGGATTTTCTATGTATGGAATCATATCATCTGCAAAAGGATAGTTTTACTTCTTTGTTACTGGTGTGGATGTGCTTTATTTCATTTTCTTGCCTTATTGCTCTTGCTAGGACTTCCAATACAATGTTGAATAAAAGTGGTGATAGAGGGTGTCCTTGTCTGGTTCCTGTCCTCCAGGGAAATGCCTTCAGAGTCTGTCTGTTGAGGTTAATGTTGGCTGTTCGTTTTGTATAAAATCCCTTTATTATACTGAGGAATTTCCCTTCTATTCCTATTTTGCTGAGAGTTTTTATCAGGAATGGGTGTTGGACTTTATGAAATGCCTTTTCTGCATCAATTGATGTGATCATGTGATTCTTTTCCTTTGTTTTATTCATGTGCAAAAAGTTTTAAAGATTCTATTTAGACAGTCAGTGACACAAAGTCATGCTACACAAATTCTTTCAATTTTTTTTCATATAGCAGTAAAAGTAGTGTGAAGGCTAATTTGCCAAAAACAGTCTGTATCAGCTTTAGCCCAATATAAATAAAGGGTGAAAATAGTCACACACACATGTAATAAATGCTATGCTAGGCACATAAAGAGTGGTTTTTAAAGAATAGATAATCTAATAGAAGTAGATTTGAATATTTTCATGAAGTTAGAGCAGAAATATGGGGAAAACTTTAGAAAGACTGAAATTTGAGGCATAATTTTTAGTAGAAAGTGGAAGTACACAAGAAACAAGAGTATTTGTTAAATATTAAAATGTTACTTGGAAACTATCTCCTATTTTTATAAGAAAACATGAAATCTGTAAGTATGTATTTTTAAGATAAGTCATGAGGGGCCATCTTTTAAAAATTCTACCTTTTGTCTATTTTTTTCAGTGCGTATTTTAGTTATCAAGTGCTGCCATAACAGAAATAACACAAGTGGGTGGCTTTAACAAACAGAAATTTATTCTCTCACAATTCAGGAGGCTAGAAGTCCGAATTCAGGATGCCAACTCCAGGGGAAGGCTTTTTCTCTCAGTCAGCTCTTGGGGAGGGTCCTTGTCATCAATCTTCCCCTTCTTAGCTCAGGGACCCAAAGTCCAAAGGCTGCGCTCTACTCCTGGCTCTTCTTTCTTGGTGGTAGGAGGTCCCTCTCTCTCTGCCTGCTTCTCTCTCCTTTTATCTCTTGTATGATAAAAGGAGATGTAGGCCACACCCCAGGGAAACTCTGCTTACATCAGATCAAGGCTGTGACCTGAGTAAGGGTGTTGCTTGCCACCCTAATCCTCATTAATATGACCTTTTCCTACCTCATTAACCCTCATTAACATAAGGGACAGCTCACTCCCAAATGGGACCACAACCACAGGCATAGAGGCTAGGATTTATAACACATCACAAAATGGAAGATAGATCACAAAATGGAGGGCAACCACACAATATTGGGAATTATGGCCTAGCCAAGTAGACATATATTTTGGGGGGACACAATTCAATCCATGACAGTGTATATTTTACATATCTTAGATTGTACTGCATAAATAAATAATGATCTTTTTTTTATTCAATATTCTATTATGATAACACATTTTCCTTTGTCCTTACTATCTTTAATTCACAATATTTTTTATTTATTTTTATGGTACTTTAAGTGAAAGTTTACAATTCAAGTTAGTTTCTCATACAAAAATTTATACACACATTGTTATGTGACCGTAGTTGCTCTCCCTATACTGTGACAGCACACTCCTCCTTTCCACCCCAGATTTCCCATGTCCATTGAGCCAGCTCCTGACCCTCTCTGCCTTCTCATCTCGCCTCTGGACAGGAGCTGCCCATTTAGTCTCATGTATCTACTTGATCTAAGAAGCACACTCTTCTCGAGTATCATTTTATGTCTCATAGTCCTGTCTAATCTTTGTCTGAGGAGTCCTTGGGAATGGTTTAGTTTTGGGCTAACAGAGAGTCCGGGGGCCATGTCTTCTGGGATCCCTCCAGTCTCAGTCAAACCATTAAGTCTGGTCTTTTTACTAGAATTTGAGTTCTGTACCCGCTTTTTTCCTGCTCTGTCAGGGACTCTCTGTTGTGTTCCCTGTTAGGGTGTTCATTGGTGGTAGCCTGGCACCATCTAGTTCCTCTGGTCTCAGGCTGATGGAGTCTCTGGTTTATGTGGCCCTTTCTGTCTCTTGGGTTAATATCTTCCTTGTGTCTTTGGTGTTTTTCAACTCCTTTGCTGCAGGTGGGTTGGGACCAATTGATGCATCTTAGATGGCTGCTCATTAGCTTTTAAGACCCCAGACACCACTCACCAAAGTGAGATGCAGAACATTTTCTTAAATAAACTTTGTTATGCCAGTTGAACTAGATGTCCCCTGAAAGCATGGTTCCCAGACCCTTGCCCCTGCTACTCTGTCCCTCAAAGTGTTTGGTTGTATTCAGGAAACTTCTTAGCTTTTGGTTTAGCCCAGTTGTGCTGACTTCCCCTGTAGGGTGTGTTGTCCTTTCCTTCACCTAAGATAATTCTTGTCTACTATCTAGTTAGTGAATACCCTGCTCTCTCCCTTGCCACGCTCGTAACCATCAAAGAATGTTTTCTTCAGATTCAACCAACCGTGGATCAAAAAACATTCGAAGAAAAAAACCAACAGACCTTTTTGTTCGTGCCATTATTCCCTAATCAGTACAGTATAACAACTATTTACACAGCAATTATATTGTATTAGGTATTATAAGTAATCTAGAGATTCAAAGTATACAGGTGGATATGTGTAGGTTATATGCAAATACTGTGCCATTTTATGTAAGGGACTTGAGCATCCTGAGCAAATACTGTGCTTATTAATAATGTCCAGAGACTGATGAAAACAAAGTTTATAACCATGTTATGACAAAATGTCTGAAATAAAAGTTCAATTTTCTGTTTACTTCTCATTTGTTTATTGACTTAACAACTTTGATTATTTAAGATATGCATATTATGAAAGGACACAGAGGGAATGTAAGACATGAGTCTTCCTTCTCAGGATTTTCTGACTAGTTTATAAAAATAAACATATGAACATGAAATGGATAACTAATACATCAGACACGTGATGAAACTGCATTAGTAGTGAAAATGAGGTCTATAATAATATAAGAAAGTAGGAATCAACCTTGACTTTTCTCTTGCCTCTCACTTTTAACTAAGATGTATATCTGGAGTCTGTTCATTTCTCTCTGTTCCTACTGCCACCACTTTGGTTCAGGCCCTTATTAGCTCTGTAGTCATGTATGGCCTGAGACAGCTTCCTAACTTGTCTCTCTCCCTCCAGTTTTGTTTCACTCAATTGATTCTCCACACTGTAGCCAAGATAATCTAAAACTACAAAATTGATTATGTTGGTCACTTCTCATTCCTCCAAGGATAAAGCTCAAACTCTTTAAATGGCTCCTGAAGTTTCCCATTATGGGGCCGTAGTCTATTTTCCAGCCTCACTTCTCCCCAAAGTATTTCTTGCACTTTATGGTCTAACCATGCTGTGTTTACTATTCTTTGAATATGACTTGCTCAGAATCTTCTCAATTTTTAACATTACTTCCTTGGAAATAGCCTTTCTGATCCCTAGATTAGGATAGGATACCCTGTTATCATTTTCATATCTTTTTTAAAATACTCTATCATAACAAAACATACGTGTTAAATTACTCTGCTTTCTGTGATGGCAATTTTTGTGTTGTTTGTCACAGAATTCCTAGCACCTATGTAGTACCTGGCACATAGAGAATGCTGAATATTTTCTATATGAAAGAATGGATGAATGTAGAGAAAGGGAGCTGTTGTAGCTTAGGAAGGCCTTATTGAGAATATGGGTCTTAAAGGATGAACACCTATTTTGATTACAATAAGAGGGTAAATACTGCGTAGATAAACCATATTTGTCTACATATGATTTTTCATCCAGGTGTGTGTCATTGTATAAACCAAAAAATCAGACTGTTGCCATCTAGACAATTCTGACTCATAGTGACCCTACAGGACAGAGTAGCCCTACCCCTTAGGGTTTCCAGGGAGCAGCTGGTGAATTTGAACTGCCAACCTTTTGGTTAGCAGCCAAGCTCTTAACCACTGCACCACCAGGGCTCGTATACATATAGCCAAAATAATAAGCTGTATGTCTGAACTTGTAGAATTGGAGGTAGTGATTTCTCTAAAGGGATAGCGTGGCTCAGGTTATTAAAAATGCTAATTTTTTAAGACTGATTTTGACTAGTTTCAATGATAATACATATTATGCTCATCAAATTTCATGAGTAGGAGAAGGGAAATTATACTGATTTATTATTAGTCTACATTTATCTAAAACGTTCTCTGTATAGCACTTTAGCTACCATTAATCTCAATTAGTTTATTTCACAGGTGTATAAACAAAGTGTTCATAGCACCATTAATTCAGGATGTACATAATATGATAGCTGCTTTAGGGTGATATGTTGTACTTCCTTGTCCTAATTTTGAACTGAATGAAATTGACTAAAATTTTGGTCATTTCTTGGTTTTTGTTTTATTTCTAAAATACAACCTTTTGTCACATGTAAAGAGAAAGCATTTCCAATTATAATTTTAGAGGAGATTGCTTCTGTATTATCAGACTACTTTATTTAAAAAAATTCTGATGGCGCTATGTTGTGGTGAAAGAAAGCATTACAAGAAACTTCATGAACATGAGTCAAAGACACAATAAAAATTCACAATCAACATGCCACTTACTTACATAGGTCTCATTCTTATGTTTAACCAGGCAGCATTTGAATTTGATAATTGCGTGCTGTCTTTTGCATGTTAAGCTCTTTAAAGAAGACATTAAATAAAAATTTAAAAGGTATTTTGATTTGGATCATGTTGGTCTGAAATATATGAAATAAAAATGGAGTTCCTGAAAATTAAAAAGTAAATATGTGGCTTACCAAACTGTTTATCTACCTATATATTATAGACAATTATCCAAGATTGCCAGAATAAAAATTCTTTATTTTTAGGGACTTCTAATTTAATGCGTTGGATGAGTAACAGTTTGGAGGAAAGAGTCCTTTAAATGAGAGTACGATTTTGCTTGAAAATCATTGTACTAAAGCTTAGTCATGTATGGAGAAAACTGCCTAATAATTAAGAATTGACCTTTTAACATGGACTTTGTAACAGATACATTGGATACTTAATTAAACAGAACATGGCTTACTTTTAAAGAACCACCCCCTGCTACACAACGTCTTCTTGGCAAGTGGAATCTTTATAGTAGCATAAGTGGGAATCCTAAAGGATGTGGCTCACTCTCTGTTTGGATGATGCAGAATTGCTCTAAGCAGTAAGCTTACTGTTTTCAGACAGCATTAGCAGCATCAGCAAATACAACTGTGTCAACCTCCCTTAATACAGGGCATTAGTAACTGCACAGGGGAAGCGATAAACAGTATATGAGATTTGATATCTTGATGAAGGCTTAAACAGATACTGATGGACAGATCTGCTGTTTGATGTTTTCTTCACTAGTCCCGAAGATGCTGAGAGATAGAGATGGCTGTGACAATGTTTTGTAAGACAGGAAATGCAATCTTTGGGGGTTTCTGGAAATAGAGAGGTCATGCTGTCTGGAACCTGTGAACCTTTGCAATTTCTAAGTCATCAGGTATGACCTCATGCATTATGATAATACTTCTAGAATGTAGGATTATTGATTTTTTCTGGTTATTAGTCATTTAGAATATATTAATCAATTTAATTGTTTATTGTCAGATTTTCCTTAGGATATTTAAACAAGTAATATTTATAGTGATGGTCACTAGCTAAACAACATGAATTTTAGAAATGTGTGTGTGTGTGTGTGTGTGTGTGTGCGTGTGTGCGTGTGTTTAGCTTTTTTTGGGAAGTGGAGAGTAGGGAAAGAGATTCTTTGCGTATGATTAAAAGCAAGGTTTGGGGTGCTGCAGGTTTTTCCAGAGTAAGCCTGACTAAGCTCAAACTGCATCTTTTATTTAGAATGATAAAAATGGAATACATTGATCAAACTGATAAAGATATATCATAACTAGCTTATAGTGACATATTGCAAAAATTTTTTTATCTGTAATTTCTTTTGCCTAGAAATAGGTGTTGTTTTCTTTGCAATATGCAGTAACATAGCTGTAAAAGTTTGATAAGTAGAATCATGTTTATCAGCATCTAGGATATAACCTAATTTGCTGAAATTTATATTGCAGCATCTGAGTTGTTTTAAAAGGCACTGGTTTAAATCCTTTCTCTGATATATTGAAATACTGGTGCTCTTGGTGCTCTTAATGTAGATAGCTGCTAAGGCATTGTTTATAAATGAAAGCAGGCTATAAATCTGTTTTGCACAAAGAAAGTGTGTGACATTTAGGCTTGTTTAAGATTTTTTGACCTAGAGAGATTTGGCATTTGCTTACTTTCATTTTCAAATTGAAAAGACTTGACTGCATTAAACATACTAACTACAAAGAGTAAAGAATCATCACAGCAAAAGATTTGAATATATATATCCATTTTCTCCTGAAATTCTGCCATTTATTTTAAAATATGTTTACCTGTCATGCTTTAATGCATTTAACTTTAGTTCGTTGTAGCCTATCCTCAGTATTACATACTTGGATAGGAAACTATACCTGTGCTTGACGTTCAGATTTTGAAGGAAATGTATTTTATTTTTTATATTACACATATTTCTGCCTCAACTTTAGAGAACTTGTCAGATACTTGACCAGATAGGCTATATTAAATGAGCAAAAAGAGATAAAATGTTGCAGCATTTCTCAACAGAAAAATTGTTTTGTCTTCTTGATTATGTAGCGTGATTTGGATTTAATGCCTCATCAGGGTGAAATGATAATGGTATTAAAAATGAATATACTTAAAAAAGACTGAAGTAGGTGTCTGCAACGTAAATTGATTCAGTTAAAGGGTCAGTTCTCCTTTTTAATTAAAAACACATTGAAAGAATTCTACCTACTGATACTGGCTATAATTTATATGTTATTCAGGCTACTTAGCTAGCTTATATTCTTATTAGTAAGGAAGGGTGCCATATTCTTAAGCTTGATTAGTTTTGGAATGATTTGAATATACTTTTCAGTTGCTACAAAACCTGTTTAATCTGTTAGAATTTATTTCCAGTTTTTGGCATGTATTAGTCACCATGAGTACATTCTGTTTTTTGGCATTGTTTTGGATTCCTCTAGATATTGGTTTCACAGCATTTTGTTATTTTTTCACTGTATTTATGGTCTTTGAGAAGAAAAAAATAAACCATAAGGATTTTTGATTAATTTCTTTTAGCATCAATTAAATGAAGATGATTTTTGTAAGGTAGAAAACAACTACTGTCTTAGAATGATCATTTCCTTTACAAACTGGAGAGAAATTTCTCTTGTTGCCATGTCAAAATACATTGCATGAAAAAATGAAGACTGGTTGGACTGTAGCAGACATTTAAATGTAATGTGAACATTTCTTCCTGTGCTGCAAGTTGGTCGTGACCTTTTGAGTGGTGAAACTGATTGTAAACCTTCCCAGTAATGTTTGGTCATCTTTTTATGATGGTTGCCTCCATCTGTACTATCTTATAGCTGCGTTTCATTACATATCATAAAGATTCCTAAAGATAAGCTGTCCATAAGAAACTATTTGAGTTATTCTTCAGTTCGATAAACATTATATGAAAGGTGACCATTTGCAAGGTGCAGTATTTGGTGGTGTGAGGAGTACAGCAAAACGAAAAAGATATTTCCTGCTGTCAAAAAGCTTATGAGCAAATGTACACAATGAGGTATGCTTACATTTTAAACTGATTTTTCTAAGGTGGTGTGCTACAATCATCTATAAACTGATGTTCAAGCCTAGAATGAGTTACATAACACTCTTTTTTCTTATGTAAGTTTCTTAGTATTAGAGAAATAAGAGGTCAGAGCAAACTATGTAATCAAGTATTCCACACTTTTATTACAACTGCATTAAATTCTTTTAGAATAGCTAATTTGTTGTGACAAGGCATTATAAACTATGAATCAACAAAATAGCTTTGTATGTTTTATAAGCCATAGTTGTCAGTTTATTCTGAGAGTGAAGGAGGACTTAGTCCACTGTCCGGAGGCAAAAGCAGGGACCACAAAAATCAACTCAAAACAGGGACGCAGCCAAGCTAGTCTAATTCCAGGCTTCTTCTTGTTATTAGCTGCAGTCCAGTCAATTCCCACTTATAGTGACCTGGATAAGTATTAGGGAAGGGGGTTTTGATCTCATAAGGTTTACATTTGGAAATAAAGAGTAGCAAGTGTGGGATTGTCTGATGCTAACTAGGTTATTTAGGAAAATCCTTTTGAATAAAATGAGGGAAATAGGATTCATCTCAGGCTCTGAAAAAAGGGACTGGGAGGAGTTATTATGGAAGTAGTCTTAGCTAGCTGGCTGAAGCCACAGGAGGATGGGTTGAGCAGATGCAAAGTCCCTGTTTCCCCAGAATCCCAAACTGGGGGATATTGCCCAACAGTGCCTCCAAAGTACCTGCTGTCTCATTAGAGCAATAGAAAGTTGATTTGCAGTTTCTTCAGGTTTGTAACAGCTGGCTGAACTAAGAGGCTTATGGAATGGTCATTAAGCATATGGAGTCTAGAGCCATAGTGACTGGGTTCAAATCTTAGCTATACCACTTACTAGCTTTACAATCTTGGGCAAATTACTTAATCTTTCTGGGCTTCAGTTTCCTCGTTGATGTGAAGATAACAGTGCTGTTTACGTCAAGCAGTTGTAAAAATTAAGTGAGTTAATATATATAAAACATTTATAAGAGTACCTAGCATATAGCAAGCACTGTGTTTATTGACAGATATTGTTATATACGTTCTAAGATCTAGGATGGGCTATGATATGCAGGCTTTGATAAGGGTCATCGTACAGATTAGTTTTGTTCCTCTTCCTTACTCCCCTTATCAAATAAGAAATTCAACCAAAAGCATATGCTACACTTAAATAAAGCTGGTGACAAAAATGCAAGCAACGAAAAATATGTTACCTCTAAATTTTTAAATTTGCTGACAATAAGAATTGGGGCTTGATGAAAACGTTTTATGTTGAAAGATTTTTTGCACCTGCTTACTTGGCTGATTTAAATGTCTACTGTATTTGGATTCTATTTGTATAGGTCCTTTGCTTTCCTATATTATACAAACTACTTCATTCATGACAGAAAGATTATTATAACTTTGGACAAATTTTATTAGAAGTGTCAAGCCTTTCTTGGTTATGGTTTAAGATGAAAGTTAAGGGGTAAAAATCAAGGTTTAAAGAAAATAATAGGGACAGGTTACGTAGTTTGGATTTAATGATCTAATTTATTTTCTTAATCATAAAAAATGTCCAGGACAAAAAATTTCACTGAAATGTAAACACAAATTCTGTTTTATTATTTACATTTTTAATTAGTGTTTTTATTCTAGATGAAAGACTAAAATGAAATACGTTATGAATGCAATACTGTATATATGACTAGAACAATTCAGGTCCCTATTTGATAGGATATACTATTTTGAATCCCTGGTGATTATAAATGTAAAAAAATCTGCTTAAAAATTGTCAATTAATTGTAAGTGCAAATGAGTAATTTGATATTTGGATGAAATGTAAATGCTTAAGTGTCATTTTGTGACATCTCTGAATTTCAGTTCTCTTCTCGTGAGTAATTTTCTCAACCTGTAGCTATTTCCCAAAAATTAGCACAGGGCCAGTTGAACTTCAGGATGATGGAATTTTTTGAAACAAACAAACTACACAACTACCTACAATGTGCTGGTAAGCACAGTACTGAACAAGGATACGAAGACCAATATAAGTCCCTGTCTTCAGAACATTGCCGATAGTGGATCATAAACACTAAGCACAAGTAAGCATAACAGAGCTTTAAAAAAGAGATGAAAGAGGTACAAATTATTTTGTTGAAGTTTGTGGACAGAATATTTCAAGCTGAGTGGGGAGATGAGAGGCAGGCCAGATGGGAAATTGGAAGTATGAAAAAGGTAACATCTGAGGTAGACCTTGAAGACTGGCAAGATGGGGAAAGGCCATTTCAGGCAGAGGAAACAACATGAGTAAAGGTAGGGAGACAAAAAGCAAGTAATATAACCTAGTGGAAAGATTTGTGGGGACCATATAGTATAGGGAAACCCTGGTGGCATAGTGGTTAAGTGCTATGGCTGCTAACCAAAAAGTTGGCAGTTTGAATCCACCAGGCATTCCTTGGAAACCCTATGGGGCAGTTCAACTCTGTCTATAGGGTCGCTATGAGTTGGAATAGACTCTCTGGCAATGGGTTTGGTTTTTGGTTTATATAGTGTAGAGCCTTAAATGGTAGATTATGATTTCTAAACTGTGAACATTTATACTTATTCCTGGAGAAAATTAAAACGAAAAACAAAAGAGCAGTACCTATATTTTGAAGTCATTTTCAGAGCTCTAGCCCTCTTGAGACTTTGAAAATGAAAATTAAATTCCTGAGTAGATTTAGTAGTTAGTAGACAAGGTAGGGGGTAGAAACAAATGAAAGATTTTAATAAAATTCTCTGTCAAAATTGCATGTGAGAGCATTTCTCAGCCTATCCATAACCACTTGAAAGTCCTAGATTTCAGATCCTAAGAGACCTCCTGCTTGTCCCTGATGTAAACTCTGTTTTATTGGTTGGTAAGCTGATTTAGCTTTGGCTTTGTTTTTGACATTTCCTTGATCAAGGACAATCTAGTGAGTCATTTTAATGCAATGAATACTCCTGTCACTATGGTGAAGTTTTGGATAAAAAGGACTTTGCCATAGAGAAAATTGGAAATAGAAATTGCTATTTCTAATCATGGAAGTCACTTGGATATTTCAGCTTGCCTTTGTTCATTTAGAAATGATAAAGTAAGCTGTCATTGCTAATACTTTTAACACCACCTTTAAATCTTCTATCCATACACTAGAGGCATTTTAATATTGCCTGGGGTTAGTAAAAATGCTGGCTGACATCCAAGAGCAGATTTCCTTTAGATATGACAGCTGGGATGTGACTTTTGGCATCAGACCCAGAAAGATGTCATTTGTGCATGGGAATTGTGAAAGAATTGGAGCCTAGTACTCTCATTTAGTACATCATCCCTATAAAGTATGTCAGAAGTAAAACTCGTAGAACTCCACAAGGGAAAGTTAAAATGAAACCAGATACAGGTGCACTTCTGACCCTAATTTTAGAGCAATAGAAGACCCATACAATTGAGACTGATTTGCTTCTTCCTGTAAAAGTCTGCAATTATTTGAAAGCCCTATATTCCAGAAGTTCTGGTGAGATTGTCGTATTAATCATTATGATGTCACAATGCCTGGGAAAGAGTCATACCTGTGGTAGAGGTTCAACATATTTTCAGTACTTGTTTTAGAATCAAAGATCCATTTTGGAAGAAACTTTGGAGGACATTGGGTCTTGAGTTGCTTTAAAACTTTTAAACATTTCCTCTCTTTTTATTGTTTTATTTCTGAAAAAAGCAGATAAAAGACATTTAGGGAAAAGTGATTCTTTTCTCACCCCAAGACTTTTAAAAATGATAATCTAGGAATATAAATAAGAAGAATATGTTAAAAAGAAAACTGAATATTCCTTCACCAAACTCTTTCTTTCTAAAAGGCAGTATAGAACCTGGCTCCAGTAAAGTACCCCTACTTCTCACTTACTATCTTGTTATCTGACATTTTGCATTTGTGACAATAGTAAAAAATTTATTATCGTTACTGCTAGACATATGTTGTTAATGTGCAAAATAGTCATTTTGCCCATTAAAAACTTAAGTCTAGCAGTAATGAACACTGAGGTGTGCGGCAAGCGTAACACTGGCTGTGAAGATTAAGGTTATGTGTCAACTTGGCTGGGCCATGATTCTCGGTGGTTTGGTGGTCATGTAATGACATAATTTGGCAGTTATGTAATGATGTAATGTGGCAGTTTTGTAATGATGTAGTCATCCTCCATTTTATGATCTGATGTAGTCATCCTCCATTTTCACATAACACCGATTTTTGCATAATGACCTGGTTTTTGGAACTTAACCATGTGGATAAGTGAGGGGTGGGTGTTTGTAGAAAAATGTGCCGCGTATAAATGTATGCCATCTATTCCTACCCATTTCTTTCTTTTTCAAATTCAATTCAATCTCATAAAAGTTTATTGAATGTCTGTTGTAAAATATGGCAGGGGTAGTATAACACAGTATTAGGGCTTTAGAACTGGATTCCCTGGTGTGGATTCTGTATCTTCCCCTTTAATAGTAATTTTTATTTTAGGATAGTTACTTAATCTCTGAGGAAAAAACTTAGTCTTTTCCTCAGTTTTGTCATCTGTAAAGTGAGGATACTAATATACTAACCTCTAGAGTTGTTATGTGAATTTAATGAATCAATACAAGTAAAGTGCTTGTGGAGTTCCTGGAAGGTGCTAACTGATTGAAAACCCTGGGGAGCACAGTTCTACTCTGACACACATGGGTAATGAGTCGGAATCGACTCAATAGCAACTGAAACTGGAAAGTGCTTGCATCAGTGCCTAGCTCAATAAATGTTAACTATTATTATTCCTGTAGGGTTGCTATGAGTCGGAATCAACTCGAAGGCAGTGGGTTTGGTTTTTTGGTATTATTATTCTGCCATACTGTACTACGCAAAGTTGAGGAGAAAACCTACAAAAGATATAAACCAAATTCCCTCAAGGAGCTTCAATATAATATGCTTAAAGTATACTATATATATATATATATTTTTTTTTTTTAACGACAACAGCAAAACAAAAACCAAACACATTGCTGTCAGTTGATTTTGACTCATAGCGACCCTCTAGGACGGAGGAGAACTGCACCATAGGGTTTCCAAGGCTGTGATCTTTATGGAAGCACATTGCCACATCTTTCTCCTGTGGAGCAGCTGCTGGGGTAGAACTACCGACCTTTTGGTTAGCAGCCGAACTCTTAACCACTGCGCAACCAGGGCAGCAGTTCAAATCCACATATACATACCTAAACACATATGTGTGTGTATATATATAAAATATAACGTGTGTATGTATATATACACACGTTATACTATAAAGAGAGATTGGAGCCCTGGTGGCGTGGTTGAGAGCTTGGCTGCTAACAGAAAGGTTGGCAGTTCGAATCTGTCAGTCACTCCCCGGAAACCTATGGGGCAGTTCTTCTTTGTCCTGTAAGGTCGCTATGAGTTGGAATCCACTCGACCACAACAGTTGTTTTAAAGAGAGATTAAGTAACTTGCCTAAAATCAAAATTGCCAGCAAAGAAGAGGACAAAATTGTACTCAAAACTGGAAACCTCTCTAAAACTCTTGCTGTATTTAACTACTGTTTTATATAATGCTCCAGGTTATATACACCTGAATTAAAAGTTGTTGTTTTTAGGTGATTTTGAGTCAGTTTTTGACTCATAGCGACCCTATGTGACAGAGTAGAACTGCCTCATAGGGTTCCCTAGGCTGTAATCTTTCCAGAAGCAGATTGCCATGTCTTTCTTTGAACCACCAACCTTTTGGTTAGTAGCCGAGCTCTTAACCGTTAGCACCACCAGGGCTCCTTATAAATTAGTATATTCTAAACACCAAATTAAGGATCCCTGGTGGCTCAGTGGTTAAAGCGCTCTTCTGCCAAACAAAAGGTCGGTGGTTTGGATCCACCAGCTGCTCCACGAGAGAAAGATGTGGCAGACTGCTTCTCTAAAGATTTACAGCCTTGGAAACCTTATGTGGGCAATTCTACTCTGTCCTTGAGGGTCTGTGTGAGTCAAAATCAACTGAACAGCAGTGTCTGGGTTTAAATGCCAAATTGAAAAGAGAGACATCAGTGTAAACTGAAATTACCGTGGAAGACTTCATGGAAGAGGTATGACTACTTTCATTATACTCCTTCTGTCTGGTTTTCCTTACCCTAGAAATAATATATGTAAAGTACTAGCACAGTTCCTGACATAGGTGCTCAATAAACTATAATGGTTATTATTATTATCATAATCTCTCTAATAATTTCTTTTCAGTCTCCCTTAATGGGTTGCCAACCACTATTTAAAAAAAACTAGTCTAATCCATATCCGTGACTTAAATTACCCATCAGTGCTTCTCAATTGTGACTATCTACCAGATTCACATATGTAGCTTTTTAATAACATTGATGCTCAAGTTTATCTCAGAATTACTAAATAAAGTCTCTGAAGATAGAACCCAGGCCTTCATATTTTCAAATAGCTTTCCAAGTGAATGTGATTGGTAGCCAGGATTGGGAACCACTACTTTGTATGCTGATGATTTAAGATCTATACCACAGCTCTGTCTTGTGCTCTAGACACTGGATCCTGTTAGACATCTCTGCTCATTCTATAAACATCTCAAATTTGTACGTCCCAAATTAAATTCACTGTTTTCTCCTCAAAATGTTTTTGTCTTTTCCATCATGATGACCTGTGGATCATCTTCAACAATTTATCGCAACCTCAGAACCAATCACTAACCAACATAGGTAGATTCTCTCTCTTAAAGAGTCCAAAATCATTTCCCATTGTCTTGGCCTTAGTGTGGTTCACATTCATTTCTCACTTGGACTATTGTAATCATATCTTTACAGCTCTTTCTTTTTCCTCCCCCACCCAGTCCCAAACCAGTCAATCAATCAACCACTCAGCTGCCAGAGTACTCTTTCTAAAATGTAAACCAGGACCAGACATTTGCCTGCTTGAAATCATTCAAAGTATCTCCATTACCTTCAAGATATTTCTCAGAGTTCTTACCATCACAAATAAGTCCCTTACTGCTTATCAGTCTTATCTCCTGCCACATCCCAACATATATCCTTTACTTATTCTATCTACACTGAACCTTTGTAGTTTCCCTACATGTTCATTCATCAGTCATTCAGTCAACATCTTATTAAACATCTATTCTTTGCTAAATGCTGGAGATTCAGCAGTGAACAAGATAGACAGAGTCTTTATGTGCTTACTAACTGGGAAAACAGTCAGTGAAAAATTAATCAAACGTGTGAGAAGTTTAACAAAAGGGAAATGAAAGCAAAGGGTGCCATGGGAGTGTGAAACAGAGGCAACTTGTCAAATTTGGGGTTGTCAAGGAAAGCTTCCCTGAGGAAGTGACATTTAAATTTAGTCATCTTTAGCTAAATGTAGTCTATATTTTAGTAGTTAGATAGATACAGGCTCTATCTAACTGCCTATAATGCTGTTTCCTCCCTACAATGTCCCTCATTTCTCCTTGTTTTTGCCTGGCTAACTCTAATGCCTCAAAATTTATCTAGATTAAGCATCACTTCCTTTGGAAAATTCTCTAATTCCTTCAGAGTGAATTAAATGCTTTTTTCTTATGTTCTTCTGGATTCAGGTATTTACCTTCACTGAAGTACAATACACGCTGTATTGCAGTCATTGATTTTTCTGTTTGACTATGAAACGTTTAAGGGCAAAGGCAGTGTCCTTTTATTTCTTTAAAGCCAGCACTAACATAGTGCCTCACACATGGTGTTGTTGTTGTTAGGTGCCCTGGAGTGGATTTTGACTCAGAGCGACCCCATATGACAGAGTAGAACTGCACCATAGGGTTTCCTAGGGTGTGATCTTCATTGCTAAATCTTTACTTCTGCAGAACCGCTGGGTGGGTTCAAATCATCAACTTTTTGCTTAGCAGCATTGAGAAAAACCAGACAACTGAGGGACTAACAGTATTAGAAGGTAGAGTTAGAATTATCTAATGACTGACACACTCAGATGTCAGTCAGAAAACCAATATTTTTAGTTCCGCCATTGGCTTACTGCAAACTTTGTGTGTGTCTTATAACCTTGGGCAAGTTACTTACCTCCTCTGAGTTCCTACTTCCCCATTTGTAAAGTAGGGATAATATATTATAGGGTTTAGTGAGATAATGTTTCCAAAACACCTAATATTGTCATGGCTGTTCTTCTTCTTCTTATTGGAAACCCTGGTGGCATAGTGGTTAAGAGTTTGGCTGCTAACCCAAAGCTCGGCAGTTCGAATCCACCAGGGTCTCCTTGAAAAACACTATGGAGCAGTTCTACTCTGTCCTATAGGGTCACTATGAGTGGAAATCGACTCGAAGCCAATGGGTTATTATTCTTATTAGTGGTAACACTAGTCTTAACTTTTAGTGAAGGAATGATTAATGAAAGAATGATTGAATTTTAATGGTTATTTCACTTTTTTTCTATAATTTCTTAAGTGTATAAATTGCAGAAAGAGGTTGGTTCTTTCATAAAACCCTCAAGCTCTTTGTAAAACTTGCCATATCATGAAATTCTAAGGAAGACACTTTCATTTTTAAAAGCATGTTCACTTTGCTGACCTTTTGAGTTATACTGTCTCCTCCTAAATTGTGAAACTTCTGTTTCAATCTCAGGAGCTATGATATAGACCTGTAAACAGAATCAGCTCTGAATGAGAGGCTGAGCATGCCTTTTTTTAAGTTATAACATTGAGATCATTCTATAAAACAGCACTGTGACAAAATCAAGAACCAAGCACAAGTAAAATTAAGCTAGGGTACAGGGCCTTGAGAGGAATACTAAATATATGGCTACAAGACATTGTTTCACATCTAAATATTGGCTTTTTGCCTTAAATTGTGTCTTCTTCAAAACTTAAGGGAAATAATTTCTTCGTAGTTACTTATTGTTGGGACAGTGATGTTGTTAGGTGCCATCAAGTCGGTTCCGATTCATAGCGACCCTATGCACCACAGAACGAAACACTACCCAGTCCTGCGCCATGCTCACAGTGGTTGTTATGCTTGAGCCCATTCTTGCAGCCACTGTGTCAGTCCATCTCGTTGAGGGTCTTCCTATTTTTCGCTGACCCTCTACTTTGCCAAGTATGATGTCCTTCTCGAGGGACTGATCACTCCTGATAACATGTCCAAAGTATGTGAGACGAAGTCTCACCATTCCTGCTTCAACTAGGAGCATTCTAGTTGTACTTCTTTCAAGACAGATTTGTTTGTTTTTCTGGAAGTTCATGGTATAGTCTGTGTTCTTCACCAACACCATAATTCTCCATTTATCGTGATGCTGCTTATTAGCCCAGTTGTGAGGATTTTTGTTTTCTTTATGTTAAATTGTAATCTATACTGAAGGCTGCATATGCATAGATATGTATGCAATGCATTTTTAAGTATTTTTCCAAGTTACTATTATTTAAGAAAATAAAGATATATTCTTGTATATACTTTGATATATAATTCATATTTCATCTATTAAAAGTACTCTTATTCATTGGAGGTTGATCAGTTCATAAGTAATGATTTATTTTTAAATGTTTCATGTATTTAATTACAAATGCAAGTATTACATGCTCAAAGTTAAAGAATTTAGTATCTCAGAAGAAGGCAATTTAGCATTATCAGAGGCAGGCAAATACTTGAGCACAGACACAAAAAATAATATAACTGACAAAATTATCATGTTTTCTGAACTTACCATTCTTTTTAGTATTAAGCAGATACCCAAAAGTCTCATTTTAAAATGAAGAACTAACATATACAAGAGAATAAATTAGACATCAGACTCATCAAACATAACTTTTGCCACAAGGAATTTTATTTAATCAGAATGCATTTTTTTCTTAAATTTCTTCCGCATTCCTCTTTTGATCCTTATGATATTTTACTTTTGTTGCCATTATGGACTTCTGAAAGCTGATTATTTGCCTAAAACGAGTAAAGTTTATCTTCAATGTTACATTAATTCATTTTTTTTGATTTGGTGTATGTGTTCCAAACTTAGACTGATTTCTTTCACTAATACAGAAGATGGAGGAATCTGAAGTAGAGAAAAAATAAAAGCTATGTTGTAACTGAGATTTTGGCTTAACCTTTTGGGAACTTGAGTTTTCTCATCTTTAAAATAGAGTTCATGAATTAGGTGATTTCTAAGGGTCCTTTCAGCAGCCATAATCTAAGTCTCTATAATTGTGATATTTCTATTTTTCATATCAATCCAACAACACCCTCTTTTTTTTCACATACTCACAAACATTTATTGGAAGCATCTACATTTTTTTTTAATTCCTTCTTTCTTTATACTGTTGACCCTGTCCCTTTAGACATCTTTTGTTTTTCTTACAGCTCCAATGTCTTCATCTCTTACACCAAACAATATCTTCTTTATTTTCTGTTGTCTTAACGCCTTCCTTTAAGACATTTTTTCATATCATTAAAAAGTATGCCTTACCATTCTGTTTTATTTTGATAGGAAGCTCCTTATTTAATCCTATTATCATTTTAAAATAAGTGCACAGTTGTGACCACTGTTTAGCAGTAGGCACCAAAGATAGTGATTTATTTAGCTTCTGTATGCTTCTGTTAAAATTTCTAGCACTTAATCTCTGCAAATATGCTCATTATAGAATTACTTATATTAGTTAGAAATTAAATGAAAATCTAAATGACCAGTACTAGAGGAAAAGTTAAGGAAACTCTAGGACATTACCCTGATGAAATATTACGCAATACTTGTAAAGTATAATTTTGAGAAGTATGAAACAACATGCAAAATGTTTGTTTTCTTGAGATTGGCTAAGTTACACTGCAGTAAAAAACTCCAAAATCTCGGTGGCTTAAAACAATAGAAGTTTGTTTCTTGCTCACAGGTCAGAAGTGAGATTGAGGACCTCTCTTCCACACAGTCACTCTCTTATACCTATACCCCTTTGGCCAACACTAGTCACTGCAAGGGCCTGGGAAATATATAATACACTTCCTGTAGTCCAGGAAGAGAACGTGGACATGATATTGTGAGCACTAGTATTATCAACCACAGTTTAAAATTAAAAGAATCAAAATACGTAACTGTACACTGAATATGACTGAAGAAAGAGAGATACACATGGAGCCCTGGTGGCTACTAACTGCAAAGTCAGAGGTTTCAACACACCACTCCCTCTATGGGAGAAAGATGTGGCAATTGGTTTTCGTACAGATTTACAGCCTTGGAAACCCTATGGGGCATTTCTACTCTGTCATATGGTTGCTATGAGTTGAACTGACTTGACAACCGTGGGTTTGGATTTTTTTGGTTTATTATTTATATGATAAGACATAACACTAATAAACAATAATTAAGGTTAAACAAAAAAAATCACAGAACTGGTTAGAGTTGCTTACTTTATTTTGTAAATTAATTACTGAAGCACTATGCTTTTATATGAGCTTTGGTGGCGCAGTGGTTAAGAGCTCAGCTGCCGACCAGAAGGTCGACAGTTCAAATCCACCAGCCACTCCTTGGAAACCTTACGGGACAGTTCTACTGTGTCCTGTAGGGTTGATATGAGTTGGAATTGACTTGACGGCAAGGAGTTCCTTTTATAACTCATGCTTATACCTGGACTATCTCTCTGCAGTGCTTGCTTTATTATCTTGAAGTTAATCTTCTAGTGTTTTATTTACCTCCCTCCACAGTACTATTTTAGCTCTCTAAAAATATTGGGAAAATTCTCCGTTTATTTAATCCAGAATGCCTTGCAAATATTATTTGATTATTTCCACTCTCTGTTGTTGGTTTTATTTATATCAAGGAACTTTATTCCACCTTCAGTTTTCAAATTATTGTCTGTTCAAGTCCAATTCACCTGTAAGTCATTAAAAACTACAGATACTTTGGGCCTATTTCAGTTTAAATAATCCACAGAATTGATTATTGTGTATATAGGACAACTTAGAAATGTCCTAATTTATGGTAAGAAGACTAAATACTTGTGTAGTACCCTAATTTTGTAGATTTTTTTTTGTTTT
>NW_004443972.1:17430382-17446436 GCF_000243295.1 Trichechus manatus latirostris
CTGTTCGGCTTAGTTTTTTGGATCTTTGCTGTGGAGGGATGGCGTGGTGCTTCTGCCTAGAATGCCATTTTGCCAGAAGTCCTGTAGATTATTTTTATAGAGTTTTAAAGAACAAGACTTTATTCACCACTGAAAGGTAGAAATTGCTAATTGCATTTTAACATGTATATGTTTGCTTTTATCCCCTTCTTGTAATTGTCACCTCTAAGTCCATAGTATATTGGTAAAAATATCAGCACTTTGTATGGCAAGAATGGAGAAGGGTATTGATATTTGGGAGGATTATAATGTTTCTTTTGTTGTTGTTAGGTGCCTTTGGAGTTGGTTCTGACTCATAGCGACCCTATGTACAGCACAGCAAAACACAGCCCGGTCCTGCACCATCCTCACAATCGTTGCTATGCTTGAGCCCATCTTTGCAGTCACTGTCTCAGTCCATCTCTTTGAGGTTCTCCCTCTCCTTTGCTGACTGTCTACTTTATCAAGCACGTGTCCTTTTCCAGGGACTTGTCCCTCCTGATAACATGTCCAAAGTGCGTGAGATGAAGTCTTGCCATTCTTGCTTCCAAGGAGCACTCTGGCTGTACTTCTTCCAAAACAGACTTGTTTGTTCTTCTGGCAGTCCATGGTATAGTCAATGTTCTTCACTAGCAGTATAATTCTAAGGCATCAATTCTTCTTCAGTCTTCCTTATTAATTGTCCAGCTTTCGCATGCATATGAAGCAATTGAAAATACCGTGGCTTAGGTCAGGCGCACTTTAGTCCTCAAAGTGACATCTTTGCTTTTTAACACTGTTAAGCGGTCTTTTGCAGCAGATTTGCCCAGTGCAATGTGTCCTTTGATTTCTTCACTGTGCTTCAATGGGTGTTGATTATGGAAGCAAGTAAAATAAAATCCTTGACAACTTCAATCTTTTCTCCATTTATCATGATTTTGCTTATTGGTTCATTTGTGAAGATTTTTTTTCTTTATTGTGAGATGTAATCTGTACTGAAGGCTGCAGTCTTCATCAGTAAGTGCTTCAAGTCCTCTTCACTTTCAGCAAACAACGTTGTGTCATCTGCACATTGAAGGTTCTTAATGAGTCTCCCTCCAATCTTGATACCCTGTTCACCATATAGTCCAGCTTCTTGGATTATTTGCTCAGCAAACAGGTTGAATAAATACAGTGAAATGATACCACCATGACATACAACTTTCCTGATTTTAAACACACAGTAGCCCTTTGTTCTGTCAAACTACTGCCTCTTGGTCTGTGTACAGGTTCTGTATGAGCACAATTAAATGTTCTGGAATGCCCATTCTTCACAATGTTATCCATAATTTGTTCTGACCCATACATTCGAATGCCTGATATTCTCTGTTTTCAGTCAACATCCGTCTGACATCTGCAGTGATATCCCTTGTTCCACGTCCTCTTCTGAATCCGGCTTGAATTTCTGGCAGTTCCCTGTCAATGTACTGCTGCAGCCATTTTTGAATGATCTTCAGCAAAATTTTACTTGTGTGTGCTATTAATGATATTGTTTGATAATTTCTGCATTCTACTGCATCACCTTCTTTGGAATGGGCACAAATATGAATCTCTTCCAATCGGTTGGCCAGGTAGCTGTCTTCCAAATTTCTTGGCATAGATAAGTGAATATCCTCAGCACTGCCTCCGTTTGTTGAAACATCTCTGTTAGTATTCTGTCAATTCCTGGAGCCTTGTTTTTCACCAATGCCGTCAGTGCAGCTTGGAGTTCTTTCAGTACTGTCAGTTCTTGATCATATGCTTCCTTCAGAAATGTTTGAACGTTTACCAATTCTTTTTGGTACAGTGACACTTTATTCCTTCTTTCTTCTTTGAAGAAGTGTCTTTCAATATTTTACCCATAGAATCCTTCAGTATTGCAACTTGAGGCTTGAATTTTTTCTTCAGTTCTTTCAGCTTGAGAAATGCTGAGCATGTTCTTCCCTTTTACTTTTGTAACTCCAGGTCTTTGCACATTTTGTTATAATACTTTACTTTTCTTCTCTAGCTGCCTTTTGAAGTCTTCTGTTCAGCTCTTTTACTTCATCATTCCTTCCATTTACTTTAGCTGCTCCTCATTCAAGGGCAAGTTTCAGAGTCTCTTCTGACATCCATTTTGGTCTTTTCTTTCTTTCCTGTCTTTTTAATGACCTCTTGCTTTCTTCATGTATGATGCCCTTGATGTATTCCCACAACTCATCTGGTCTTCAGTCATTAGTGTTCAATGCATCAAATCTTTTCTTGAGATGGTCTCCAAATCCAGGTGGGATATACTCAATGTCATATTTTCACTCTTGTGGACTTGTTTGAATTTTCTTCAGCTTCAAATTGAATTTGCATTTGTGAAACTGATGGTATGTTCTGCAGTTGGCCCCTGGCCTTATTCTGACTGATGATACTGAGCTTTTCCATCATCTCTTTCCACAGATGTAGTCGATTTGATTCCTGTGTATTCTATCTGTGTGTATAGTTGCTGTTTATGTTTTTGAAAAAAGGTATTTGTAATGAAGAAGTTGTTGCTCTTGCAAAATTCTATCATGTGATCGCCAATGTTGTTTCTATTACCAAGGCCATATTTTCCAACTACTGATCCTTCTTCTTTGTTTCCAACTTTCACATTCCAATCACCAGTAATTATCAATGCATCTTCATTGCATGTTTGATCAATTTCAGACTGCACAAGTTGGCAAATATCTTCAGTTCCTTCATCTTTGGCATAAGTGGTTAATGCTTAAATGTTAATAATAGTCATATTAACTAGTCTTCCTTGTTATTACCTTAGGTTAAAGCCCAGATAGGTACTTGAATATAGACCAAAAATGAAGTAGAAAAAAACTTAATACAAGAGAATGACAGGTATTTTACAGTTACAATGTATTCTGGAGATTATGAAGTTTATTTTTTATTGCATTTTTAACAGTCGTCTTATACTTTTGTTGTTAGTTGCTATCAATTCGATTCCGACTAATGGCGACCCCATGTGTGCAGAGTAGAACTGCTTCGTAGAATTTTCAAGATGATCTTTTGGAAGTAGATACCCAGGTGTGTCTTCTGAGATGCCTCTGGGTGGGTTCAAACTGCCAACTTTTCAGCTAGTAGTCCAGCACTTAACCTTTTGGGCCACCCAAGGACTCCTTGTAAAGTTTATTTTTAAACTCATTGTACTGTTATTTTATTTGTATTTGTTTATTTCCACCAATGTCTTGGCTCAGCCTTCCTTTTTGCATCTCAGACTTTCCTTCTGGGATTTTTTTTTTTTTTTCTTCCTGAAGTATATACTTAGAAATTCCTTTAGCAAAGTTGTCTTGGAATAAATTCAGTTTCTGTTTGTATGAAGTGTCGTTCTTGAATGATAGCTTAGCTGGGTATACAGTCCTAGATTAACAATTATTTTTCCTTAGTATCTTGAAGATATTATTTTAGTATCTCTTGTTTTCTATTTTTGTTAGTTTGTCATTCCTTTGTAGGTAATCTTTTTTTTTCTAGTTGCTTTAAAAATGTGCTGTTCTGCAGTTTCACATGATATGTCTAGGTGTGAATTTTCTTTTAAGTACCTTCCTTGTGATTCATTGTGATTCCTGAATCTAAGGATTCATGTCTTCTATAAGTTGTGGAAAATTTTCAGCTATTATTTTCAAATAGTACTTCTCCCTCACTCTATTTTTATCTTCTAGAACTCCAATTACGTATGTTAAACATTCTCATGTTATCCTCCATCTTTTTAAATATCCGTTTTATATTTTTCATCTCCTTGTCATTCTGTGCTATATTCTGTGTGCTTTTTAAAAAATCCTTCTCCTTGTTCCCTAGTTATTGTATCATTATGTCCAATCTACTGTTTTACCAAACCATGGAGTTTTAAATTTTTTTTTTTTATATTTTATTGTACTTCAGGTGAAGGCTTACAGAACAAATAGTTTCTCATAAAACAGTAGTACACATGTTGTTTTATGACATTGGTTAACAACCCCACAACATATTAACCCTCTAAATTCTCAACCTTTTCTTTTTTGTGAAAATACACACAGCCAAAGATACACCATTTCAAAAATTTCTACATACACAGGGAGTTTTAAATTTTAATAATTACATATATTTTTAAAAATTTCCTGACATTCTACTTGTTAAACATTTGAATGGAAGTTTTTGATAGTGTCTTGTTCCTTGTTCATATTTTTTATTTACCCTGTTCAGTTCTTTAAACATCACTCAGGATATCTTCTATTTGCTTTTCCAGATCCTCTCTCCACCCTGAATGCATCGCATTAGTTAGCTCCCTTGCCCTCTGGCTGCCAGATGAAGAGAGGCAAGAAGGAGAGTGAGGCCAGGGTATTTATCTCCCTGCCGCTTTCCCTGTGTTTCTGCAGGCTGGCTGCATTCTTCAACTGTATGGCTTCTATCCATGCTGCCTCTGATTTTAGTAACAATTTTCACCTCTTCAAACTTAGGGATATTATAGGGTGTTACTAACTCTGGGTTACGATACTATCCGTTTTTGGTGTTTCTGCATACTGCTTCCACCTTTGTAAGTGTTGTTGTTGTTAGGTACCGTCGAGTTGGTTCCAACACATAGTGACCCTATAGGACAGAGCAGAACTGCCCCACTGAGTTTCCAAGGAGTGGCTGGTGGATTTGAACTGCCTACCTTTTGGTTAACAGCTGAGCTCTTAACCATTACGCCACCGGGGCTTCACCTTTATAAATAGACCCTTTATTAAACTCTGCTTGAATTTCTTAGTTTGAGTGTGCCTTCTGTTTTCTGCTGGGATCTCGACTGATAAACTAATTTTAAATGTTTTTTAACATTTTACATTTAAACATTTACTTATTTTATTCTTGTTGTATATCCAATAATTCTAATATCATGGGAGATCAAATTTTGCTTTTTATTGTTTCTTCTGACTTTTGATTATGGTGACTTGCTTTCTTATGTGTTTTGTAATTTTGGATTACTGGCTCATGTTCATCTGGGCCTTATCTATAGGAAGCTTGGGAGCTCTGAGCATGGAATGGTTCTTTAGTGAAAGGATTTAATTCTGCTTCTGCAAGATGCCCCAGGTAGATACTATCCTAGGACCACTTTAAATTAGTTTCTCAATTTTGTTTTTCCATGTAGTATAAAGCCATACTCTAACCTAAGTGAGTGGGTCCTGTGGTTATGAATTGTCAAGAAAGTCTAAGATGGACTAGGAAGAACAGCCTGGTGATCTACTTCTGATAAATGAAAACCCTATGGCTCACAGTGGTCTGATCCACAACTCATCATGGGGATGGCGTAAGACTGGGCAGCGTTTTGTTCCATTGTGCTTTAGGCCGTCAAGAGTCAGGGGTCCACTCGATGGCAACTAAGTAACAACAAAAATTTTATTTCCAGTTAGTGCCCAGGACAAGACAGACAATTTTTCTTGTTATTTCCCTCTGCTGGTATTCAGATATTTCTTGGTTCAAATTTTCACTGGGTGTATATAGCCTTTCAAGTTTTCAGGTTTATTAGGTTTCAATTCCAACACGCCTTGTCTGACAGTTTTGCCTTCTCTCACCTGTATGGTCACTAAAATCCAAGCCTCTAGGTCATGGAGGTTGGCAGATACTCTAAGGACAGCCACAACTTCAGCATTTCATGTGTTTTATAACAAGAGGACTCTTCAGGACATCTTTTTTGTTGTTGCTGGAAACTGACATCTGATTCAATATTTAACAAAGAATACAATTTCAATAAATAAAAAAAAAATCACTACAAATATAATTTCAACTTTATATGTTGTTAGTGTGTGCCATCGAGTCAATTCAGACTCGTAGTGACCCTATAGGACAGAGTAAACTGTTCCATAGGGTTTCTAAGGCTGTAATCTTTATGGAAGCAGACTGTCACACCTTTCTCCTGTGGAGCAGCTGATAGTTTCGAATTGTCAACCTTGGGGTTAGCAGCCAATCACTTAACTACTGCACCACCAAGGCTCCTAAACTTTATATAGTATGCCATAAAGGGCAAGAATAATTAAAGAAAAGAAAGGAAAAAGTAGATAGTGGGAAAGGCAGGCAGAAAAAGAAGAGGAAGAGCGCCAGAATCAGGAAGAAGGAAGAGAAAGGTAGAAACTAGGGGCAGTAGGACCTCTTCGTATTTCTGCTCAAGTGATAGTTATACTTGTTATTTTTATTATAATTATCTTTAAGATTATTACTCCCAACCACCTAAATTGCTTTCTAAATGCATTTTTTAAATAAAAACATTGCTTATAATCTACACTGTAATGATCTACCTGGCTCTCTTTTCACATTCTCTACTGCCTAGAGGTAAACCTTCCTAGTCTACATCTTCATACCCTAATTCTGTCCTGGGTTTTGGGAGCAGTTTTCTTCTCAGGTATTGGGATTATATGGAAAACCAAATCAGTAGTTTATCAGTTCAATATCAGGTCAGAATATCAAGTCAGAACTGCTCTGGGTCCCATTCATGTCTTCCACCCTTACTCAAATAACTGGGCTCTTGTCTTGATATTATGACCAGGTTACCACTTTGCCTCCTTGTCAGCGTGGCAAAGATCTGTTGGTCTTACAAAAATCAGCTCACATGCCTCTTTTAATGGAGTCTTTACTGACTTCTAAGATAAAATTAATAACCTTTATGGTTGAGTGTCACCTGTATGTATTTCTTTCAAAGTAACAAAAACACTTTATTGTTCAGTTGTACTTACATGAAGTCAGTAAACTCTTTGAGGGAAGGAACCATGCCCTGTTAATTTTTGTGGCTTCAGTTATTCAATAGTAATGAATAACATTTATTGAGAAACTACTACATGCCAGGCTAATTCAGGCATTTTACATGGATTAGTAAATCACTTGAGGTTTGGAGAGATTACATAAGATGCCCAAAGTTGCACAGCTAGGAATTAATTGAAACGACACTTGAATTCAGGTCGTATGTGGCCCCACATTCCAACTCTTAGCTACTATCCAATACTGCCTTTCTGATGTCCTCCAGAATGGGAGCATTGTTAGCAGAAACATAGATCATATCAGCAAGAACTTAAACTTGTGCACCAAAGAAGCTCATGGGAATGTGGCAGATTTAGGGAAGGACCCAGCAGGACAAAGAAAGGGAAGACCTGCAAGATAGATGGGGCCTTTGTGATACGCCATTTATGAACAAGCAAAACGAAGAGAGTACAGACAGCACGTGGCAGCAGCAGTAAATATTGTTTTCTGGCTACAAAATTGGGTTCATAGGAAGAATTGAGGCTCCAGACTGTTAAGAACATGGCAGGAATCAAGCCCAGAATTAAAAACAAAAAAATTAAACAGACAAGCAAAACACCTGGAGGATCAGGTAGGCAGATAAGGCAGGAACTTAATCATACAGCCCTTTGAAATATTTTTGGCTAATTAAAACTATTCTTAACTTCTTAAAACATGTTTATTCTTAAACTGTCCAATGTTAGGCCACTAGAAGAGATACTATTTTTTAGTGGCAGTAATAAATACAATACTGTATGTTGTGATAAAATTAATCCTAAATCAGAATAACTCCAGCACTGGAAGTTTTTACTCTGCAAACTTTCAACCCCAAACCTGGCTCTGGACCATTTCAGTTCAACAGATGAGATTCACTGACCTAATTGTGTGGTCCCCAAACTAGTCTTTAAAGTTTGCATGGGTGGAGATGTTTTCCAAGTCAATCAGATGAGAAAAATCTTGAAATTTTTACATAATGATTTAGTTCATACTTTCTTAACATTATTCCTACAACAGAGGAGTTTTCTCTCTGGTTCTTATTCCCAGTTCTATTTTTTCTTGTATGTGTAAAGATGAAGTAACACATTTACTATGCATAAGTAAATGAACCTAATTTTGTCATTTTGCCACTTTCCCAATTAGATAGTTTAAAAAGGAACTCAAATGTTTCTTTAATAAAAATGCACAGGGAAGGAGAAACAGTAAATTGTTGCATTACTGTAGAAAAAATATATTTTGTGTGATTTAATTAATACAGTATATGAGAGAGATAACTCATATTACCCGTGTGATAGTATGTTTTATATCGTAGAATAGATACCAGATTTTAAATACCTGGTTTAAAAGTAATATACTGATAAAAGAGATGAGTTCATTTATTTTATGGAAATATATTATGCTCAGTTAAATGAAAAATTAGTCTTGACTTATGCTTAGCTTACAGTTCAGCTAGAATTTATTGAACTCTTAGGATATGTCAGACTCTGAACTCATGCTTTTACCTACATTGTCGTATTTAATACAGCATTATACAATTAGAAGTTAAATAATTGAGTGTTTTATGCTTATGTTATACTTTAACAATGGTAGTGAAAAAAATGGTACTCCTATAGAGTATATATAGTATATATATAGTACCAATTGATGCATATGTTGAATATTAACATTTAATCTGAATGTTAGTATTAAATTTTCTTCATTTCATAATTTAAAATAAAAGATAATGAGGAAATGGGCAAAACTCTGTGACAATAAATATCACTGTAACTGTAATTTAATGAAATGATAGCAACACATTTTTAAAACAGAGTACAAAAATAATGTGGCAGGCGAGATGTTACAAGTCTAGGAAATCCATGTTTTAACATCAGCGAAATGATAAAATCAACCTGAGTTTTCTGCCAAGTATTTTAACATTAATGAGAATTGACAAAGTTGGAGCCATTGGAAGTAGTAAACATTAAGAAACTACCTCTTACTTCATGTTTATAAAATACATGTGTCTACTTCTACTTAAATCAATACTAGCAAATGTTTTATTCAATTTAACCAAGATATTTATCCATAGGTTGAAAGAGACCCAGTAAACTATTGAAATATCATTTCTGCATGGAGTCTCGTGGGTAGAAACATACACATACATTCCTGGAGTTATGAGGCATCTTCTTTGCAAGTGTTCCATTCTTATATTTGATTACTCTTTTCCACTTCTGTTTGTACCTGCAGAAGTTTACTCAATACCCTTTTTTTAATTTCTGAAACTTTTAATTTTAGAAATTAAGCATTCTAAAGTTAATCATGCTGTTGAGAGTTCTTTTCATGAGCCAGGGTTTATTCTCCGCACTTTTTCCCTCTACTCTTCATTCAGCAGTGTTTTTTCAATAGATATTTTTAAGTTAAAGTCATGTATGTGAACTACTATTTTGATTACATGTCTATCTCCACAAAATTTGATGTAATGGAATTTAATCACTAAAATATATGTGATACATATAATAAGTCAGGGTCGCATTTTGGGACAGATGGTTACTCAAAGGTGTGATTAAAGAGTTTAGTGAAAGGATTAGTTTACAAAGGCATGGGCAGGATAAGGGGAAATCAGCTAGGGATTGTGAAATCCTAGGGACCTGCAACATCAAGAAACTGTTACTACCCCTAAGTCTAAAGGAGCAAAGTGTGGGAACAGTTAATAAAACTTGCAAGAGCTATAATGGAGAAGAGAGCCACCTGACAAGACCTATGGTCTTTGACAGAGGAATGCAGCCATTGTCAAACTGTGGCTCACCAGGGCCCATTCTCTTTCCTCCCACCCTCCAGTCCTGCCTTTTTCTCTTGTTGGCTCAACTCAATCAGAAGCTAGAGGACAAGGGAAGCTGGTAATGCAGTCTATGAAGACGTAGAACATGGTGGAGAAGAATGGAAAGTGGATCCTTAAGGGTTAATGGAGAATATACAGTGCATTATATTATCCTAATACTGAAGACAAAAAGCAGACAAGGTGATCACTTTTTAAAAACTGGTATGATAAATAGTTCTGGGGAAAAAAAGATTCTGAACTGAAAATGAACTGTTTTTTCCTTTATTACTCCATTCTAGAATAGGATGAGGATTATCAAAAGTATTATGTAATGGACATGAAACAAATTGAATTTTCCTGCCCAGGGATTACTATTAGATTTCAGTTTGTAAAACTAGAAAATTGTATTTCATTAAAGACTGTAGATAAGAGTTATGGTAAATCAGAATAATACTTTTTAAAAACATATTCTTAGAAGGCTTAGTGATAGTCATGAACAATTCTAGAAGATTACTGATACTTTTATTTGATACTTTTAACACTTAAATGTACCCACCCATATTAGATGCTCTTTCATGAGAATGTATAATGGTTCAAGGACACTTCAGGTGTGAGTACTGAGCTAGAAAGCTCTTTTCTCTGCTATTGCGCTCTAATATTTTTCAGTAAAAATAAAAACAAAAAAAATCTTCCCTTAAAAAAGAAAAAGAGGTAGATATATTCCCAATCTATATTCATATTCACTTAGATCCAAACCACAAATGCTTTAATGTTTAGAGGGAATCAAATTACAGAAAATCATAGAAAGCATTTGAGTTACCAATTTCATAAAGTTTGCCTCTAAAATAGCTGAATATATATTCAGTTTAGTTGTAGACAGGGTTTAACTGGAACAGGGTCATAGATAATATACTGCCTGCTCTTCCTTGGGAAAGCATTGGGATATATACTTCTGTGGGACTAGGAAGAGGAAACTGCTACACGATGGTAAAAGGAAGAAAAAAGGCAAAAAGTTCAACAAAAGATATATGATTAATGCAATTTTAATACTATGTGACTAAGCTTAATATCTTCTTTTGATGCTTCCTCTGTTGCTTAATGTTTTGCCCATAGAACCCTTCAATATTGCAACGTGAGGCCCGAACTTTTTTCTTCAGTTCTTTCAGCTTGAGAAATGCTGAGCATGGAAGGATGGAAGAAATACACAGTCAGTGTACCAAAAAGAATTGGTCGATATTCAACCATTTCAGGAGGTAGCATATGACCAAGAACCAAAGGTACTGAAGGAAGAAGTCCAAGTTGCACTGAGGCATTGGTGAAAAACAAGGCTCTAGGAATTAATGGAATATCAATTGAGATGTTTCAACAAACAGATGCAATGCTGGAAGCCCTCACTTGCCTATGCCAAGAAATTTGGAAGACAGCTACCTGGCCAACTGACTGGAAGAGATCCATATTTGTTCCCATTCCAAAGAAAGGTGATCCAACAGAATGCAGATATTATCAAACAGTATCATTAATATATACAAGTAAAATTTTGCTGAAGATAATTAAAAAACAGTTGCAGCAGTACATTGATAGGGAACTCCCAGAAATTCAAGCCGGATTCAGAAGAGGACATGGAAAGAGGAATGTCATCGCTGATGTCGGATGGATCTTGGCTGAAAGCAGAGAATACCAGAAAGGTGTTTACCTGTGTTTTATTGACTATACAAGGCATTCAACTGTGTGGATCAGAACAAATTATGGATAACATTGCGAAGAATGGGAATTCCAGAACACTTGATTGTGCTCATGAGAAACTTGTACATAGTCCAAGAGGCAGCTCTTCAAACAGAACAAGGGGATACTGAGTGGCTTAAAATCAAGAAAGGTGTGCATCAGGGTTGTATCCTTTCACCATTCTTATTCAACATATATGCTGAGAAAATAATCCAAGAACCTGGACTATATGAAGACGAATGCAGCATCAGAATTGGAGGAAGACTCATTAGCAACCTGTGATATGCAGATGACACAACCTTCCTTGCTGAAAGCCAAGAGGACTTGAAGCACTTACTGACAAAGATCAAAGACTACAACCTTCAGTATGGATTACACCTCAACATAAAGAAACAAAAATCCTCACAACTGGACCAATATAAGCAACGTCATGATAAATGGAGAAAAGATTGAAGTTGTCAAGGATTTCATTTTACTTGGATCCACAGTCAACACCCATGGAAGCAGCGGTGAAGAAATCAAAGGACACATTGCACTGGGAAAATCTGCTGCAAAAGACTTCTTTAAAGTGCTAAAAAGCAAAGATGTCACTCTGAGGACTAAGTTGAACCTGACCCAAGCCATGATATTTTCAATCACCTCATATGCATGAGAAAACTGGGCAATGATTAAGGAAGACTGAAGAAGAATTGATACATTTGAATTATGGTCTTGGCGAAGAATATTGAATATATCATGGACTACCAAAAGAACTAACAGGTCTGTCTTGGAAGAAGTACAGTCAGAGTGCTCCTTGGAAATGAGGATAGCAAGACTTCGTCTCACATACTTTGGGCACGTTATCAGGAGGGACCAGTCCCTAGAGAAGGTTATCATGCTTGGTAAGGTAGAGGGTCAGTGAAAAAGAGGAAGACCCTTGATGAGATGGATTGACACAGTAGCTGCAACAATGGGCTCAAACATGGCAATAGTTGTGAGGATGGCGCAGGGCCTGACAATGTTTCATTCTGTGGTACATAGGGTCTCTATGAGTCTGAACTGACTTGATGGCACCTAACAACAACAACAACAACAGCCAGCTTAATATGACTGGTACTATACAAATTGAAAAATATTGATTTGAAAAGCAGTGAATTATAGTTTGTTCATTTGGTTAGAGGCCTATGTAAATAGACTTAAGATGTGATTTCCATGTGAATTAGTTACTGTTACACATGGGGTCGCCAGGAGTAGGAATCCACCGAAGGAATCTTTCTATATTGCAACTTGAGGCTTGAATTTTTTCTTCAGTTCTTTCAGCTTGACAAATGCCGAGTGTGTCCTTTCCTTTTGATTTTATAACTCCAGGTCTTTACACATTCATTATAATACTTTGTCTTCTCAAGCTATCTTTTGAAATCTTCTGCTCAACTCTTTTACTTCATTTCTTTCATTTGCTTTAGCTACTCTGCATTCAAGAGCAAGTTTCAGAGTCTTTTCTGACATCCATTTTGGTCTTTTCTTTCTTTCCTGTCTTTTAAATGATCTTTTGCTTTTTTCATGTATGATGTGCTCGATGTCATTCCACAACTCATCTGGTCTTTGGTCATTAGTGTTCAATGCAACAAGTCTATTTAGATGGTCTCTAAATTCAGGTGGGATATACTCAAGGTCATACTCTGGCTCTTCTGGACATGTTTTAATTTTCTTTAGCTTCAACTTGAACTTGCATATGAAGAATTGATGGTCTGTTCTGCATTTGGCCCCTAGCATTTTTATGACTGATGATATTGAGCTTTTCCATCATTTGTTTCCACAACTGTAGTCAATTTAATTCTTGTGTATTCCATATGGTGAGGTCTATGTGTATTGTCATCATTTATATTATTGAAAAAAGGTATTTCTAATGAATAGGTAATTAGTCTTGCAAAATGTGATCTCCGGCGTTTTTTCTATCACCAAGGCCATATTTTCCAATTACTGATCCTTCTTTGCTTCCAACCTTCATATCTAATCACCAGTAATTATCAATGCATCTTGATTGTATGTTTGATTAATTTCAGACTGCAGAAGTTGGTAAAAATCTTCAATTTCTTCAACTTTGGCATTAGTGTTTGGTGCATAAATTTGGATAATAGTCATATTAACTTGTCGTCCTTGTAGGCATATGGATAGTACCCTATCACTGACAGCATTGTACTTCAGGATATATCTTGAAGTGTTCTTTTTGACAATGAATGCAACACTATTCCTCTTCAGTTTGTCATTCCTGGTATAGTATACCATGATTGTCCAATTCAAAATGGCCAGTACCCGTCCATTTTAGCTTACTAATGCCTAGAATATTGAACTTCAAGTGTCCCATTTCATTTTTGACAACTTCCAATTTTCCCAGATTCATACTTTGTATGTTCCATGTTCCAGTTATTAATGGATGTTTGCAGCTGTTTCATCTCATTTTGAGTTGTGCCACACCAGCAAATGAAGATCCTGAAAGGTTGAACCCAACCATGTCATTAAGGTCGGCTCCACTTAGAAGAGGCAGGTCTTCCCCAGTCATATTTTGAGTGCCTTTCAACCTGAGGGTGTCAGCTTCTGGCACTATATCAAACAGTGTTCCACTGCTATTCATAAGGTTTTCACTGGCCAATTTTTTTTTTAGAAATGTATAGCCAGGTCCTTCTTCCTGGTCTATCTTAGTGTGAAAGTTCTTCTGAAACCTGACCACTATGAATGACCCTGCTGGTATTTGAAATACTGGTGGCATAGCTTCCAGTATCACAGTAACAAGCAAGCTACCACAGTATGACAAACTGACAGACAAGTGATAGAATCAATGGTGTAGCCAGGATAAATTGCATTTGAGAGGAAAGTAATATATTTATGTGCTCTCTACCTACACAGTGCTAAAATTTATTCCTAAATTACTAAATGCTTATGGAAATCAGAGTGTATTAATGTGTTTTATATTCAAAAAATCTAAATAGTTTAACTCCATACAAAATGAAATAAAAAATTTACCTTAAGGGTATATTTGCAGTAACCACAGTCAGGTACATGGTGCCATATGTCTCTCAGGTAGGCAAATGTATTCCTTTTTTCATACTCCATGTTTACTAGCTCTTGGTAACAAGGGGGAAGGGAAATGCTCTATATAAAAGTCTTGAGGAGGCGGGGCCAAGATGGCAGAATAGTCAGACACTTCCGGTGGACCCTCTTACAACAAAGACCCAAAAAAACAAGTGAATTGATTATATATGGCAAGCTGGGAGCCCTGAATATCAAAGACAGAGTTGAGGAACCGGACTGAGTGGCAAGGGGAGGGAGAGACAGTTTGGAAGCAGCAAGGAGTTGCCAGACCTGACCTGGCAAGAGCCTGAGCCCTCCAGGCCTGATCAGCTCGGGGATGAGTGGTGAGGCAGGCAAGTGGCGGTGCTCGGGAGGCGTGTTTTCCACACTGGGAGAGACCCAGCACCAAAGAGTCTACATGGCCGCCCAGAACAAGTGAGAAGCAGCCCTGGATCGGTGAAAGATAACTAATTGTATGCAGCCTACTACGCAGATCAGGGAAAAACCTCTCTCCCATTTACCTCCCCACTCCCTGCTCTGCAATGGGTCCCAGACCGGCTTCAGCAATTGCTGAGTCCACTGGGCTGGAAGTAGTGTCCATCACACACTCAGAGCCATTCTCCCTGTGTTGGAGAGTGAACAAATTAACAAACAGAAGAAAAAATAAACTGCTGGCTCCCCAAAGCCAGGAACCCAGCGTAGGCACAGTTCCTTTGCCTAGGCACAGGCATAAGGGATCCATGGACTTTGAGTGCCTTTCCCCCTGCATAGACTTGTGTTGGCCCATCTGACAGTGTAGGCCCTCATTACTGCAGTACAACAGGGTATATACTGGAAGTCTAACTTCAACTGTTTTAGCTGTGAAGTGGCAGGTTCTTGATATTTGACACTGCTCTGCCCATTAAGCAGGGTCTTCACCTGCCCAGATCAGGGGCCTGAGGACTGGTGGTTCCACGCACGTCACCTAGCCACCTGCGGTAGGGGCCCATGAATATGAGATGCCCCCTAGTCCTTACAGCCAACAGCATTAGGTGCTCATAGTCTGGCTGCAAAACGCACCCACCTACGTGCTCTAGGGAACAGGGACATGCCTTCCTCCTGGACACTCGGGAGTGGCTGTCAGCCCCCTCCCTTGCTCAGAGTGTGTCCCCCTGCTGCAGCCAGAAGTCTGTCCCTACACCAATCACCCATGCCTGTCTAAGACTGTAAGTGACAGCCTCCACCACACACTTGGTGGCTATCTACCTGGGTACCTGAGCTGAATCCATATAGGAGGAGTGGGCGGACTCCTGAGCTCACATACCCAGTAATGGATCTAACCACCTGGTAACAGGACATTAGAGCTTCAAAGGTTCCAATAATCAAACTAACTTATACGAGCAGCCTATTTGGGCATTTCAAAACAAAACAAGAAGCTAGGAGACAGTAAGCAGACATAAAATAAATAAATATAATAACTTATTGATGGCTCGGAGACAACAGTCAATATGAAATCACATAAAGAGGCAATCCATGATGGCTTTAGTAAGCTCCAAAGTAAAGAATCTAGAAATTTTCCAGAGGAGGAAAATTTCTTGGAATTACCAGAGGCAGAATACAAAAGATTAATATACAGAAGTCTTCAAGAAATTAGGAAGGAAATTAAGCAAAACAAGAAACACACAATAGATGAAATTAAAAAGATTAGAGAAGAGCATAATGACAAATTTAACAGGCTGCAAGAATCCATAGAGAGACAGC
>NW_004443972.1:17446595-17447809 GCF_000243295.1 Trichechus manatus latirostris
TGGAAGTCAGAATTAGTGAGACTGACGATAAAGCACTTGACACCAACTTATTTGAGGAAAAATAAGATCAAAGGATGAAAAAAAATGAAGAAACCCTAAGAATTATGTGGGACTCTATCAAGAGGAATAGTCTATGAGTGATTAGAGTACCAGAATTGGGGGATAACAGAAAATACAGAGTGTTGTTGAAGATTTGTTGGCAGAAAACTTCCCTGATATTGTGAAAGATGAGAAGGTATCTATCAAAGATGCTCATTGAACCCCACATAAGGTAGATCCCAAAAGAAAGTCAACAAGACGTATTATAATCAAACTTGCCAAAACCAAAGATAAAGAGAGAATTTTAAGAGCTTCTAGAGATAAATGAAAAGTCATCTAAAAGGAGAGTCAATAAGAATAATCTCGGACTACTCAGCAAAAACCATGCCAGCAAGAAGGTAATGGAATGACATATATAAAGCCTTGAAGGAAAAAAAAAAAAACTGCCAGCCAGGAATTATATATCCAGCAAAACTGTCTCTCAAATATGATGGGGGAAATTAGGGCATTTCCAGATAAACAGAAGTTTAGGGAATTTGCAAAAACCAACCAAAATTACAAGAAATACTAAAGGGAGTCTTCCAGTTAGAAAATCAGTAACATCAGATAACAACTCAAGACTAGAACACAGGACAGAGAGCAAGCAGATATGAACCCAGATAGGGAAGTCACAAAAGTAAATCAAAGCTAAAACACTGAAAATAGGGAAACAGATGTCAACATGTAAAAGATGACAACACTAAAACAAAAAAGAGGGACTTAAAAAATGTAGAGATAGATTTTTCATATGAAGATGAAGTCAAGGCGATATAAAGAAATAAAAGACTGGTATAAACTTAGAAAAATAGGGGTAAATATTAAGGTAACCACAAAGGAAACTAACAATCCTACAACTAAAAATAAAAAACTAGAAAAATGTACAGACTCAGCAAACACAAAATCAACAACAATGAAAAAGATAAATAGAAAATACATAAAGAAAAACGACTCAGCACAGACAATTAACTGGAACAAAGAAACTGTCAATGACACACAAAAAAAGACATGAAAATGACAGCACTAAACTCATACCTATCAATAATTACTCTGAATGTAAACGGACTAAATGCACCAATAAAGAGACAGAGAGTGGCAGATTGGATAAAAAAACACGATCCGTCTATATGCTGCCTACA
>NW_004443972.1:17448124-17449956 GCF_000243295.1 Trichechus manatus latirostris
AAGTGGGAGGCCTCACACTATCTGATTTTAGAACCTATTATACCGCCACGGTAGTCAAAACAGCCTGGTACTGGTACAACAACAGATACATAGACCAATGGAACAGAATTGAGAATCCAGGCATAAATTCATCTACCTATGAGCAGCTGATATTTGACAAAGGCCCAAAGTCTGTTAATTGGGGAAAAGACAGTCTCTTTAACAAATGGTACTGGCATAACTGGATATCCATCTGCAAAAAACTAAAACAAGACCCATAATTTACACCATGCACAAAAACTAACTCAAAATGAATCAAAGACTTAAATATAAAATCAACACTGATAAAGATCATGGAAGAAAAAATAGGACTAATGCTAGGAGCCCTAATACATGGCATAAACACTGCACAAGCATCAAGAGAAAGCGTAGATAAATGGGAGCTCCTAAAACTCAAACACTCATTCTCATCAAAAGACTTCACCAAAAGAGTAAAAAGACAATCTACAGACTGGGAAAAAATTTTTGGCTATGACAAATCTGATCAGCGTCTAATGTCTAAAATCCACAAGATACTGCAAAACCTCAGTAACAAAAAGATAAATAACCTGATTAAAAAATGGGCAAAGGATATGAAAAGGCACTTCGCCAACGAAGATATTCAGGCGGCTACCAGACACATGAAGAAATGCTCACGATCATTAGCCGTTAGAGAAATGCAGATCAGAACTACAATGAGATATCATCTCACCCCAACAAGGCTAGCATTAATCCAAAAAACACAAAATAATAAATGTTGGAGAGGTTGTGGAGAGACTGGAACACTTGTACACTTTTGGTGGGAATGTAAAATGGTACAACCACTTTGGAAATCAATTTTGTGCTTTCTTAAAAAGCTAGGAATAGAAGTACCATACGATTCAGCTATCACGCTCCTTGGGACATATCCTAGAGAAATGAGAGCCATCGCATGAATAGATATATGCACAAACATGTTCATTGCAGCACTGTTCACCATAGCAAAAAGATGGAAACAACCTAGGTGCCCATCAATGGATAAATGGATAAACAAATTATGGCATATCCACACAGTGGAATATTACGCAATGATAAAGAACAATGATGAAGCTGTGAAACATCCTATAACATGGGGGAATCTGGAGGACATTATGCTGAGTGAATTTAGTCAGTCATAGAAGGACAAATATTGTATAAGACCACTATTATAAAAACTCAACAAAAGGTTTAAACACAGAGGAAAACATTCTTTGATGGTTACGAGGGTGGGGACCAGGGTGAGTAGATAGTAGATTAGAATTAGGTGAAGGGAAGGACAGCACACACTACAGGGAAAGTCAGCACAACTGGACTAAACCAAAGCTAAGAATTTTCCTGAATACAATCAAACACTTTGAGGGACAGAATAGCAGGAGTAGGGATCTGGGTACCATGCTTTCAGGGGACATCTAGGTCAATTGGTATAACAAAGCTTATTAAGAATATGTTTTGCTTCCTACGTTGGTGAGTGGCATCTGGGGTCTTCAAAGCTTGCAAGCAGCCATCTAAGATGCGTCAATTGGTCCCAACCACCTGGAGTAAAGGAGAATGAATAACACCAAAGTCACAAGGAAAGTATTAGCCCAAGAGACAGAAAGGGCCACATAAACCAGTCACTTCTCAGCCTGAGACCAGAACTAGATGCTGCCCAACTAGCATAAATGACTGCCCCAACAGGGAACACAACAGAGAGTCCTTGATGGAGCAGGAGAAAGGTGGGGTGCAGAACTCAAATTCTAGTAAGAAGACCAGAATTAATGGTCTGACTGAGACTGGAGGCGCCCTGGAAAGCGTGG
>NW_004443972.1:17450144-17486829 GCF_000243295.1 Trichechus manatus latirostris
CGGCTGAATGGACATGGGGAATCAGGGGTGGAAAGGAGGAGTGTGCTGTCACAGTATGGGGAGAGCAATTAGAGTCACATAACAATGTATGTATAAATTTTTGTATGGGGAAAAAATAAAGTCTTGAGTAATACGTAAATGATCTCTTGAAATATGACTAGAGGACTTTCTGTATAATTAGTCCTAATTTGTATCTTGAAAGTTTTTAACCTAAAAGATTATACACATGTGATGTTCCTGTGGAACTTCCAGAGAGTATGTAATAGGGGATAATGTATATGATGCTTCAAAATGAGATATGTATGTTGTGTTACTGTTGTATTCTAGAGTTTAGTGCTTCTCTTTCTCAAATAAACATTAAAATTAGGTCACTTCTTTTGGCAACTTAGATAGTAATTACATAATTTAGTATTTTCTTTTAGGATTGCACTTCTGCTGCTACTGCAAAATTTCACTTTAATATCTTTTTTTTCATTTTTTCTTTTGTGGTAAATATCAATATATTTTACATTAGCTTTTCAATGGCATTATCTTTTGTATGCTGACAGCATACACATACTTTGTATAAATAAGGACAAATACCTTTTGAAAAAGTTGAAAAATTGCAATCAGAATTAAATATATTATTGTGTAGGGGAAATGTTTTTTTATCTTCCATATAAAGCTTTCCATTTTGTAATTGTTTTAAGAGATTGCCATTGTGAGATGTAATGGAGTAGTGCTCCTTCTGACCTTTGAACATGGATATATGACTTAGCTTTTGGCATCCTGCCTAACAAAGCCCCAGAGGCGACAGATGTATTCCAATGTGACATATATTTGAATATGTCTTGCACAGAGGATAAGTTTGATTTGTAAATGCATCAGGAACAGATTCTAAATAGGTTGAAACTTGGCATTTGTCTGTTTCAGGAAAATTATTTAAATCTCTGTGTTTATTTTTTTCTATTGCCATTATTACTGAAACGAACATTGACATTTTTTTAAACGTTGACAATGAGAAGAGCAATGAGCGCTGAATCCTATCTTCATTTTTCTTTTTACTCTCATTAATAGTGTGGGTTTCTTTAACTCTGATATAAAACACTTTGCCCTGACCTGTCTCAGCACATGTCATCAGAAAGCCATAGGTCATAGGCTATAAAACGTGTCCTTCCAGTGTGTATTTTCCCGTGTGTGAAACACATGAGACCTGTACTTCATTATGCTGAAATCTGTCTATAATCTTACCTCAGAGTATTGGTTTCTGAAACATGCAGGCCAAATCTCTACCAAGATTATGTGTTCAGGAATTAAAAGCATTTATATGTGTAAGTAACTCATTTTTTTCACAGACACTAGAATTTTTTTTTTGTTACTTTATTTAGTATAAAGCAGAATGTGTGTTAGGAACACTTCAGGCAGCTGACTCTAATATCTCTTACTGTTAATAACATTGCTATTAATTCTATCCTTTTATAAAGATTTGGGCCAGCATTGAACCATATACCTCTCACCTAATTTAGTAGTCCCATATCTAATTCTCTGAAGACACTTTTAAGAGATTAGCAAATTTATCAGCGAAGCTAATTTGAAGCAAGTTGTTAATGTCCTGGAAGGGTGCAATTTGTTATACTCTTGCTCTTACAGGGGTTTTAACTGTCTTTACTGCCTATTCAAGGTAAGTAGAATATATTAGGATACTTTTCTCTGAGCATCCTTTGCCTTGGCCATCTCAAACTACATGGGGGTAGTTGTGTATTCTGATTATACATGAAAAAGTCCTGAGAATGTCAACCAAAATATCATGTTCAGTAGTGATTTGAAATTTTTACTGTTCTCAATGGCTCAGTTCCTTCATGTACTCACTCTGTCACTGTTGGAAGATGATATCACCTCTGATTTTGCCTAAAATACCAGCAGCATCCTCATCTACCATTCTCTTTATTTCTTCAGTATATCTCTGACTTATATAACAACCCTCTTTGCCTTTCCTCCAAATCTTGGAAAAATATGAGGCTAGTAGCTAAATTCAGTATCATATTCTTTCCTGAATTCTGGGGGACCGTTTTATTTACTTCTTTCCTAGCATCTTAGTTCTTTTCTTCCGTATTGGCACCTTCCTTTTAGCTTTCAGATACGTGGAAGCCTAGCTGATGTGCAAAGAAAAACACTGTTCTATTTTAACTTTCTAGCACCCTCTAATTATAACCTATCTCTATTTAATTTTTCTATTAGTTTATCTTCTTGACTGAATGATCAATATCAACTTTCCCCATTTCTTCACCATAGATTACTCCATTAGTTCCTCTTCATTAGGTTTTTTCCTTTGGCATTTTCCTCATATGCTCCTTCTCTCAAGGTTACCAATAATGACGTAGTTCAAGTTCAACAGCATTGGAAAACAATTATGCATTATTTTAAACAACTATATGTAATTTGACATCCTTGACTGTTCTTTTATTGCTCTTCTCCTTACTCTGATTCCTCATGTACCCTATTCATAAAAATTCTCTAAGGCCTTTTTTTTTTCCTTTTCTCTGTTCTGTCCCTCAGACAACCCATTCACATGAATAGTATTTTATACAAGTAGAAGAATAAGTAATTGGAAAAATTTACTCCAGAAAGAAAATAGGGGTGAGATAAGGGAGTAAGGCATGATTATTGCCTTCAATTATCTGAAGGACTGCCCTGAGGAAGAGGGAGGAGGTTTTTATATGACTCAAAGAGCAGAATTAGCATTGGTAGGTAAAAATCAGAGGGAAATAGATTTTATCTCAGTATAAATGGAACTTTACAAAGGCAGATCTATGTAAAAATGTAATGAGCTCTTTGCTGAAATAGAGTTCCCCCTTTGCTGAGAACTTTAAGTATAGCCTGGACAACCCCTTCAAGGGAAATTTATAGAGGGGGTTCAAACATTAGGAGTTGGTGTACTAGATGATATTCAGGCCAAATTTAACCTTTAAATTCTTATTTTCTGAGACTTCAATTCACATTTCCAACTCCCACCTCTCATTTGTACTCAATTCCACATCTTCAGTTATCTGCTGTGAATTTCAACTTGGAAATCTTACTTTTTTCAAGCCCAACAACTCCAAAATGGAATTAATTTTCTTCTTACAACTAAACTGATTCCCTTACTAATTTAGTTACTTCTTCGAATGATATCTTCATATTCTTGGACATCTGGGCTTAACATCTTGAGTTATCTTTTTGACCAATCAATATCTTGATATTATCTTCTTAGTTTATTCTCCTTTCAGTCACTTTTCTCTTTTCAAGTTCATTTTATACATAATACTACATTAAATCTACTTAAAAAAAAAATACTACTCATAACACTGTTCTGCACAGCAATACCCCTTTGTTTATGTTTTAAAGTACAAATTCTCAGCCTTTTTGTTTGGGAACCTCCATGATTCAACCCTTAGGTAGTTTTCCATCAAACTCTTGGATTCAGCTCGTCTAATCTCCTCTCTAGTTCTCTAACTACAGTAAGTCCCCTGGTCCGACTTACAGACAATGTGTATTTAAGAACGGACCGCCATAAAGCCTATCATATTAGTGCAAGAAAAAGGTCAAAGCCTTTTCAGTGATTTAAAAGCTGCCCATGCAGCAGGTGAAGGTGATCATGATGAAGAATTTGTTGTGAGTAGGGGTTGGCTCAATCGTTTCAAAGTGAGGGCAAATTTATATAACATTAAAGTGCAAGGTGAAGCAGTGAGTGCCAATGTACGTGCTGCCAGTGATTTCCCTGAAATGTTGACTAACTGGTGCTAAATAAGGGCTGTATTTACCTGTTTCGACTTACCTACAAATTCGACTTTAAGACAGACTTAGGAACTGATCTCGTTGGTAACCCGGGAACTGCCTGTATATACATTTCCACATCTATTATTTCCCCGTCCTGGAAAGCCTGTTCAGCTCCTGAGGAACAATGTGAGTTCAACCTCCTAAATGAAACAGTGATTTAATTGTATGGATTCTCATACTCTTATTTTCATTAGTACTTATTATGGCACTTAGTGAAAGACCACTGCTTCCTTATTGAAAGAAAGGCAGGGTCCCAGTGTCTGATGTTCCAACATAACTGATGAATAGAAGAAAATATTGTATTTTTTCGCTTCTTCAGCACACTCTTTGGGTTTCAAAGAAGAAAAAAATACTTTTCTAATAGTCATGTTCTAGGATATGCTTGGAAATACATCTTGGAAACTTGATTCATTTGTAGTTCAGTGTTTCATTTCTCCTTTTGTGCTCAGTATTTATAACCATATGAATGTTGGAAATAGATTGTATTTTACATCATTCAGTATTTAGTGTTTTGTCCTTTCCTGCGTGGGCTAATGGATCATACTTTCCCCCCCATTATTTTATTGAGACCAAATAAGTGAGTGTATTGTTTTGAACATTGTATACAATGTTCAGAAGACATAGCCTCTGCCAAGCCATTCTAAATAAGCTAAAAATATACAGAGAAACTAAATGAAGTCTAATGCACATGACCATAATTTACAGTTTAGCTTTTAAATAAAATGCATTATACTGAAGCAAAATATTTAGAGTTGTAGTTTTCTTAATACTTGCTACTAATTGCTTTCAAGGTTTTTCCCCAAACCTATTTTTAATGGCAGTGGGATTATTTCACCTTGCCATATCTTTAGTGGTATTAACACTAATGATTTTCCTATTTGCCTTGTATATTTCAAAATGTCATCTTGTTTGAAAGAATTCATTATCAGAGATAAAAATGAATGTTACTGAATTGACAGGATAATTGTTTGTTTTCTGTTCTTCAGTCTCACTAACAAATGATGCCAACTGGAATGTCTGACTTCCTTTAATTTCATGGAAAATCAAATGACATTCCTTCTCTGAGTATGTGGTCAAATTTACTTGAGTCTGCTCCTTTTCAAACCAACACATGATAATCAAATAGAATGTTTGTTTACAAGTAGACTTAAATGACTGAATTAAAGTCTTAAAATATTTGATCATATTAAAGTTTATTTTCTGAAAATTAAAAGAAAATGTGTACTACAGTTAATCTTCTTTCTCCCCGTCCTACAGAGAAATGATGAAGAAGCAGTTGTGGATAGAGGTGGAACTCGTTCTATTCTCAAAACACACTTTGAGAAAGAGGATTTAGAAGGTAAGACATTCTCCCTCTTGGGATAGCTATTGGTATGTTTTTCTAAAGTATTTCAAAGAGAAATGTGAAGCTTTTCATGTTGAGGAGAATTGCAAGAGTTGGTGTCACAGTAGTGGGGAAAGTAGGCGGGAGAGAGAGAGGATTGTTTTGGTGCAGTCTGGAATTCTAATAGGCAGACCTGCAAACAATGAGAACCAAAAAACAAAATAAAACCCATTGCCATCGAGTCGACTCCAACTCATAATGGCCTTACAGGACAGAGTAGAACTGCCCCATAGGGTTTCCAAGGCTGTAAATTTTTTTTTTTTTTTTTTGTACTTTAGATGAAGGTTTACAGAGCAAACTAGCTTCTCATTAAACAATACGCATATTGTTTTATGACATTGGTTGCCAACCCCACAACATGTCAACACCCTCCTCTTCTTGACTTGTGTTCCCCGTTACCAGCTTTCCTATTCCCTCCTGCCTTCCCATCCTGGCCCATGGATTAGTGTGTCCGTTTAGTCTCGTTTTGTTTTATGGGCCTGTCTAATCTTTGGCTGAAGTGTGAACCTCAGTAGTGACTTTATTCCTGAGCTAAAATGGTGTCTGGGGACCATACTCTTGGGATTTCTCCAGTCTCTGTCAGACCAGTAAGTTCAAGGCTATAAATCTTTACGAGAGCAGACTACCACATCTTTCTCCCGCTGTTCAAACTGCTGAACTTTTGGTTAGCAGCCAAGTGCTTTAACCACTGCACTACCAGGTCTCACAAACAATGAGAAGTATTCATGTATTCAACAGACATTTATTGAGCCCCTACTATATTCCAGGCACTGTGTCATTAATTAGTATTTCAATAATCCTTGCTTTAAGGAATTACAATCAATAGGGAAATGAAAAAAAAAATTGATAACAAATCAGCATATCAAACGTTATGAGAGACGCAAGTATAGGATGCTCACAGGAAAGGCATTTGACCCAGTCTAAGTTATCAGAGTAGGATGTCACTGGAATATAGTTAGGGATAATTGGTCCTCTAATCCCTTCTAGAAGGAGTCCTGGTTGTACAATGGTTAAAGCCCTCACCTGCTAACCTAAAAGTTGGTGGTTTGAAACCACCACTCGCTTTGTGGGAGAAAAGACCTGGTTATCTGCTCCCGTAAAGATTACAACTGAGGTATGGGACAGTTATACTTTGTCCTATAGGGTCACTGTGAGTCAGAATCAACTCAATAGCACACAACAACAATAATCCCTTCTAGTCTTTCTCAGATATATAGGACAGAAGGAGGGATCATTTGTGTGTGCTCTCTTCAATAGGCAGAAGGCCAGATAATTCAACGGGGAGGTGGTATGGCTTAGTGGTTGTGTATAGGCTCTGAAACTAGACTGCACTGGGTTCAAATACCAATTCTGCCACTTTTTTTACTTAACCTTCAGCCAGTTAGCTAACTTCTCTGCACTCTGGTTTTCTCAACTGTTAAAATAAGAATAATAATGGAATATATTTTCAAAGGTTTTTATAAGAGTTAAAGGAAAAGTACTTAGTACCTTGCATAAGAGTTGCATAAGTACTTAACAATTCTTATTATACCACATTTTAATGTACATACACCATTAGTTCATTTTTATTTTTTATCCAGAAATTATTACTAGGGAGATACAAGGTACCTGGTGTTTGTCATCTTTTTGGTTGATAAATGAAACCCAGATGATCTTAAGTACAAGTAAACAGAGATAGCTCCTAACAGTCCACTGAAGCTGGGAAGTGTCTTTTTCCCTTAAGAATTGCAATGTGACCACTTAACTTACAATTAAATTCTTTGTCCTGAAGTCTTATCCTTAGCTTCAACAATTACATAAAAGAAGAGTTAATATTTGGAGACAGCTTTCAACAAATATGCCTACTCTGTGCCTGACATTTTGCTAGGTGTGTAGGAAATACCCAGGTCAGAGAAGTTTATACTTACTGGGTGGGCCTAGTGACTTGATCAAAGACCACAGCCTTCTGTATGGATTATACCTAAAGAAAACAAAAATCCTCACAACTAGACAATAAGCAACATCATGATAAAAGGAGAAAAGATTGAAGTTGTCAAGGATTTCATTTTACTTGGATCCACAATCAATGTCCATGGAAGCAGCAGTCGAGAAATCAAATGATGCATTGCATTGGGCAAATCTGCTGCAAAAGATCTCTTTAAATTGTTAAAAATCGAAGATGTCACTTTGAAGATTAAGGTGAGCGTGACCCAAGCCATGGTGTTCTCAATCACCTCACGTGCATATGAAAGTTGGACAATGAATAAGGAAGACCGCAGAAGAATCGATGCCTTTGAATTATGGTGTTGGCGAAGAATATTCAATACATCATGGACTACTAGGAGAACAAACAAATCTGTCTTGGAAGAAATATAACCAGAATGCTCCTTAGAAGTGAGGATGGCGAGATTTCATCTCACATACTTTGGACCTGTTATCGGGGGGACCAGTCTCTGGAGAAGAACATCATACTTGGTAAAGTAGAGGGTCAGTGAAAAAGAGGAAGACCCTAAACAAGATGGATTGACAGTGGCTGCAACAATGGGCTCAAGCATAACAACTTTTGCAAGGATGGCGCAGGACCAAGCAGTGTTTCATTCTGTTGTATATAGGGTTGTTATGAGTTGGAACCGACTTGACGGCACGTACCAATAACAATGAATTGATACGCTATCCACATTCCTCACACAAATTTACAGGAGCAAAAACTTGAAATATTTAAACTAATGGATAATATAAAATATATTTAAAAAATTGAAATGCCATTATGTTACATTTTTCAGCATCACATTTACTTTCGTACTTGTGTCATGCCATGACTTAAGCTAAGCTTGTATTCATTCACTAACCACATAAAAGCCTAATAAAGCAAAAAGTTAGTCCAGAAATATACTGAATGCCAGGGAAAAATCACTTTGGGTTTAAAGATTGTGATGGATAATCTGTACACAGATAATTGGAAGTTGACAAAGATTAAACATTTATAAGGAAATTATTACAATAAAATACTTAATGGTCCTTGGGATGGAAAATACATGCTACAGCAATAAGATTTATAAGGTTAATTTAGTTAATATACCTGCATATAATACATATATTTTCTTTAACTAGGCATGGTCAGGGAATACAGGTGGTAATGTACCAAAACCAAACCTGTTGCCAGTAAGTTGATTCTGACTTATGGCAACCCCGTGTGTTACAGAGTAGAACTGAACTCCATAGGGTTTTCTTGGCTGTAATCTTTACAGAAGCAGATTGCCAGGTCTTTCTTCTGAGGGATCGCTGGGTAGGTTCGAACCATTAACCTTTCAGTTGGTAGCTGAATGCAAACTGTTTGCACCACCCAGAGACCTTCAATGCTTTTAGTAAATAAGCTTTCTGATTGGCAAAACACGATTGGATAATCCAGCTTTTGCTCTGTTTGCTGATATCTACAGTGAATATTTTAACCCCCAAAGCTAATAATTTTGGGTAAGTTATTAGTGATTGGTATTAACATTAGATTTCAAAGATAACATTACATTTTAGAATTTTGAAAGAAAATAGAAAAAAAAAACCCTTATTTATATTGACTTTTTAAATATTTGTTCATCCCCCCCCCAACCCATACTAAGTAGATAAGCATTAAAGCATTTGAGGATGCTATGGAGCATTGCGGAGCCCTGGTGGCACAGTGGTTAAGCACTGAGCTGTTAACCCAAAGGTTAGCAATTTGAATCCACCAGCCACTCCTTGGAAGCCCTTTGGGGTGGTTTTACTCTGTTCTATAGGGTCACTATGAGTTGGAATTGACTCAATGGCAACGGGTTTGGTGTTTTTGGTTATGGAGGATTCTGCTGTGGTGCACACAAAGAATAAAAAGATCTATTAGCCGGTTCCAGATTGAGTATCCTAACTTAGAAAACAATGCAGGTGTGCTGTGAAGGGTGTCATGGTTCAGAAATAATCAAATGACAGCATAATATACAATGAATAAATGGGAGAGAACCAATTAGAAAGCTAGCATTACTGAGGGTAGTCATTGTGGTTGTTCCTCCTTTTATGTTATTAAAGGAAAAGACCCAAGCTCTACTTGGGAAAAGCTTTTTCTTTAATAATGTAGATTTAAAAAGACCAATAAATATGTATTTTAGATGAAATAGAGGTGGGAATTACTACTGTAAACAAACACACATTTTGTAAATGTAACTCTTCTTTCAATTAAGATTTTAAATTTGAAAATTAATGTTTCTCAGGACTTCTGTGTATATACTTAGCTAATGGAATTACTGGTATAATTTACCATGCTGAGTACAGCTTGTAGAAATCCCAGGTGGTTAAAAATGCCTATAAAATCTCAGGTGCAATATATATAGTGGAAAATGATCACCTGCCCAATAACAACAGCCAGGTATAGTACATGAATTTATTAACATAGACATTCGGATGAGTGATACGCCAAATTGCAAACCTAGTTTATTTTTTACATGTATCTTGCACCAGTGATCTCTTTCTCCTCCTCCTGTTTACCTAAAATCAAGAGCATAAAGTTTTGACAGACTATTCACTTTTTACTTTTCTACATCATGCAGTCAGTAAGTCCTTTGACTATCTCAGTGGTGTCTCTTCTTATCCTTCTCTCTGTCTCTCTCTCTTTTTTTTTTTTAGTGTGCTTTAGGTGGAAGTTTACAGCTCAAATTAGTTTCTCACAAAAACTTACACACACATTATTATATGACCCTAGTTGCCATCCCTATAATGTGACTGCATATTCCTCCTTTCCACCGTGGATTTCCCATGTCCATTCAACCAGCTCCTATCCCTTTCTGCCTTCTATTCTCATCTCTGGACAGGAGCGGCCCATTTAGTCTCGGGTATCTACTTGAACTAAGAAGCACGCTCTTTACAAGAATCACTTTATGTCTTGTCTATTCTTTGTCTGAAGAGTTGGCTTCGGGAATGGTTTTAGTTCTGGGTTAACAGAGAGTCTGGGGGCCGTGTGTTCTGGGGTTTCTCCAGTCTCTGCCAGACCATTAAGTCTGGTCTTTTTACTAGAATTTGAGTTTTGCACCCTACTCTTCTCCTGCTCGTCAGGGATTCTCTGTTGTGTTCCCTGTCAGGGCAGTCATTGGTGGTAACTGGGCACCGTCTAGCTCTTCTGGTCTCGGGCTGATGGACCAGATGGTCTGACAGTCTCAGGCTCTGGTTTATGTGGCCCCTTTTGCCTCTTGGGCTAATATTTTCCTTGTGTCTTTGGTGTTCTTCATTCTCCTTTGTTCCAGGTGGATTGGGACCAATTGATGCATCTTAGATAGCTGCTTGCTAGCTTTTAAGACCGCAGTCACAACTCACCAAAGTGGGATGCAGAACATTTTCTTAATAAACTTTGTTATGCCAGTCTAGGTCTCCCTGAAACCATGGTCCTCAGACCCATGCCCCTGCTATACTGTCCCTTGAAGTGTTTGGTTGTATTCAGGAAACTTCTTAGCTTTGGGTTTAGTTCAGTGGTGCTAACTTCCCCTGTATTGTGTGTTGTCCTTCCCTTTAACTAAGATAATTTTTGTCTACTATCTAGTTAGTTAGTGAATTCACCTCTGCCGAGTTAGTGAATTCCCCTCTCCCTCCCTGCCCACCCTCATAACCATCCTTATCCTTTGTGGTGGATTTTACTTTAAAGTCTATTTTGTCAGAGATTAATACTGCCACACCTGCTCTTTTTTGAGTATTGTTTGCTTGATATATTTTTTTCCATCCTTTGAGTTTTAGTTTGTTTGTGTCTTTAAGTCTGAGGTGTATCTCTTGTAGGCAGCATATACACGGATCGTGATTTTTTTTTATCCATTCTGCCAATCTCCGTCTCTTTATTGGTGCATTTAGTCCATTTACATTCAGTGTAATTATTGATAGGTATGAGTTTAGTGTGATCATTTTGATGTATTTTGTGTGTGTGTGTTGACAGTTTCTTTGTTCCACTTAATTTTCTGTTATGAGTTATTTCTCTTTGTGTATTTTCTTTTCATCTTTTTCATTGCTGTTGATTTTGTATTTGCTGAGTCTTTACATTTTTCTTGCTTTTTATTTTGAAGTGTGGGATTGTTAGTTTCCTTTGTGGTTACCTTAATATTTACCCCTATTTTTCTAAATTTAAACCAGTCTTTTATTTTTTGATATTACCTTGACTTTCTCTTCATATGAAAGATCTATAACATTATTTAGTCCCTCTTTTTTGTTTTAATGTTGTCATCTTTTACATACTGATGTCTCTGTTTCCCTATTTTCGGTGTTTTAGCTTCAATTTATTCTTGTGACTTCCCTGTCTGGGTTGATATCTGGTTTCTCTGTCCTGTGTTCTAGTCTTGGGTTGTTTTCTGATGTTATTGATTCTCTAACTGGAGGACTCCCTTTAGTATTTCCTGTAATTTTGGTTTGGTTTTTACAAATTCCCTTAACTTCTGTTTATCTGGAAGTGCCTAATTTCGCCATCATATTTGAGAGACAATTTCGCAGCCGGACAATGGGCACCCAATACTGTTGACTGTAAGGACTGGGAGTTACCACTTATTCTTGGAACCCTGTCGCTGGCGGCTCAGTGGAGTGGGTGGAGCTACCAGTCCTCCGGCCCCTGATGTGAGTAGATGAGGACCCTGCTTAATGGGCAGGATGGTGTCAAATGTCATGAATCTGCCACTTCCCCTTATAGCTGATACAGATGAAAATAGGCTTCAGGTATATACCCTGTTGTGCTGTCCTAATGAGGGACTATGCTGTTGAAAGGGGCCCACACAGGTCTATTCAGGGGTGAAAGGCATTCAAAGTCCATGGATCCCTTATGCCTTTGCCTAGGCAAAGGGGCTGTACCTGCCGTGAGTTCCTGGCTTAGGGGAGCTGGCAGATTATTTTTTTCTTGTTTGTTAATTTGTTCCCCCTTGAAAGCTGGGAGAATGGCTCAGGGTATGGGATGGATCCTACTTCTGGCCCAGGGAGCGCAACAATTGCTGAAGCTGGACTGGACTGGAGCAGAGTGCGGTGGGGGCAGGTAAATGGGAGAGAGGAACTCCCCCCCAAAAGAGGTTTTTTTTGATCCACGTGGTAGGTTAGATGCACGTACTTATCTTTTGCTGATTGAGCGCCACTTTTTACTGGTTCTGGAAGCTTGAGCAGACGCTTCACCACTCCGTCTCTCCCGATGTGGAAAAAAGCATCCAGAGCACCACTGCTTGCCTCACCCCTCGCATGCTAGCCGATCCCACCTGCAGTGTGCCAGTGCCAGCCCCAACAGGTCTGGCAACTCCTCGCTGCTTCTGAACTGTCTCTCCCTCCCCCTGCCGCTCAGTCAGATTCCTCAACTTTGTCTTTGATGTTCAGGGCTCCTAGATTGTTGTATATAATTGATTCACTTGTTTTTTCAGGTCTGTGTTGTAAGAGGAACTATAGGAAGCGTCTGACTACTCTGCCATCTTGGCCCCGCCTCCTCATTCTTCTCTTTCCATTCCCACCACTACTACTGTGGTTCTTTCTCTCTTCTGTGTACTGTGTTCTGTGTCTTTCCCACAATCCAGACGTCTTAATATTACTGGTATGTTCCTTCTAAAAGATAGTTCTGCTTCCTATAGTAAAACTTAGTGAGGGACATTGCAACCCTATAATTAGACCTCCTCAATATTCTGACTGACTAGAGCAAAAACTGTTGAGGTTAACTGATTTTTATTTTTGATCTCCCACATCAGTGTGGGATTAGTATGGTGTAAGATTACAAAAGGAGAAATGCATTAATGTCCTTAAAATTATTTCTTTTACTTGTCCTTTAATATATGTGTAGTGAATTGGGTTGTCATATAAAATATACTATGCCCAATTAAATTTGAATTTTAGGTAAACAATGAATTTTTTTTAGTATAGGTATCCTCCATGAAATATTTTTATTTGTTGTTTTTTATTTTATAACTCTGGGAATCCTAAAAGTGGATGTTACAATGAGCAACTAAGTTCTCTTAAAGATTGAAGCACTTAATTTCCCCAGTTGTGAGGAGTGTTGTTTACTGACAACTCATACCTGAGTTCCTCCTGAGGAATTACCCTCAGCTGAAGGAGGCTGCTTTTCCTGAAGGAACTGCCTTCCCCCGTGGTGTGCTGAAATTCAATTAATGTTCAGTGAAGGAGTACAAAAGCCCAGTCCCCTTGCCTCAAATTGGGGCAACCCTGAAGATGTATCTCAGCTTCCTAGCTCCTTGTGGAGTCAGTTGAGGCCTTTATTGCAATAGCACCACAGTTCAAATTCTCCCTCTAACAAATCGTGCTTCTCATACTCCATCACAGGTGTTACTGCTGACAGTGCACTTTAACAAACTCCCTTCACACAAATCTCTATCATAGAGTCTGTTTCACAGGGAACCTGACCCACCCATTAATTCTTTCCCCAGTCCTTGAATGCGAGGACTGGACATATGTGGTAGTTGGCAGAACCCTCACATTGATTCCTTAGCCTCTGGGGTGAACAACTATTATAGTAGATGAGGAGGCTCTGAAACTACTTGCCTTGCCCATGATTGTAAATCGAAACCAGTATTGCATCCGAGGATGGATGGCAGAGATTAATGCCACCTTTAAAGACCTAAAGTATACACCAGTCTGGCAACTACAGAAATTTATCAAAACCTAGAGGGTGATAATGGACTATAAAAATCAATCAAGTAGTAACACCAATTGTAGCTACTGTACCAGACGTGGAATCTTTGTTAGAGCAGATTAACATGGCTCTGTTACATAGTATACAGCTATTGATCTGGCAAGTATGTTTTTTCTATCACTACCAAGGAGAACAAGAAGTAGTTCACATTCCTTTGGGGGAAGCACAACAGAATACATTTAAGGTCTTATCCAAATCTATGTTAGCTTTCCCATCTTCTGTCATAAGAGTCCAAAGGAATTTAGACAGTCTGGATATTCTGCAGACTATCACATTGGCCCAATGTGTTGATCAAATGAGCAATGTGTGTTGGAGGCCTTGGTAAGATAGATGCATTGCAGTGTCTGTTTCCCAGGGAATCTAATTTAAGACAACATGAAAAAGTGTCTAACACTGTACTGAATCTGGAACTCTAGCGTGGTGAGGCGGGATGAGTTTCCCCAGGGACCCAATACGAATAGCCAAGTGCCGCTTCAGTTGTTCTTATTCACCTTAGTTCCCTCTTCATTGCTCATGTTCTCCAGCTTTTCTCAGAATGGATGTCTGCACTTCTACCCTTCATATTCCTTTGTTGTCTAACATTATACCTGTCATAGCCCACCTTCCTCTCCACAGGTTCAATTCTCCCCCCAAATTATTAATGTATGCAGAACCTATTAAGTGAGAGAGATTGATATTTCCATGTTTTTAAGCATTTCTAGCATAACTCTTGCTATTCAGTCTGAGAACATATAAGAAGCAGTGAAACCTCAGTTATATTATTGCAGACTTTCTGCTCAAAAACCTTTCATATTGCCCCATACCAAATCCTTGGTTTCCCGTCTTCTCCATTTGCTAGTGTTTTCCCTCCACATAGAAATAGAATGCCCTTTCTGCCCATCCAGTAGTGTTACTTGATCCTCCCAAGCAGAAAGAATTAACTTCCTCCTCCTCTCATCCTCTTTCTTTTCTTATGTTATTGTGTATACATGTATTATCTTCCTTATTTGATTATAAGCTCTTTGAGGGACAAATTTTTGTTTTATACATCTTTGCATTCTTCCATGGTATCTAGCACTTTCTCTTAAACTGGATAGGTACTAAAGCAATGTGTTGCATTGAATCTCACTTATATAATTCAATAATGAGTCACAAATAACATAGTAATTAATGCTTATCAAGTGTTTAATTACTTTTGAAACATTTAAAAATGTAATACAGGAATCTCTAATTATATTGTCTTATATTAAATCAATCTAGTTACATTTTAATCTGATATACAGGAATTTATAAATTTAAATATAAATTACAAATTTAAAACTGTAATGGAAGAAAACTAATCACTAAATCTTGGCCTGCAAATTAAAAAAAAAAAAAAATTAACCCAAAGTATTGCTTTTATTGGGTATTAAAATAATTTTTAGTCAAGGATTTAATAGAGAAAATTATGCCTTTATCTTCATATTCTTCTGTTCATTCCATTTGAGAAAATATTGGCTTATAAGCTTATTTTCTTTTGGGACCACTCTACTCTGTACACATGGGGTCGCCAGGAGTCAGAATCGACTTGATGGTAACTAATAACAACAATATATTATAGATCTAAAGTCCAATGAAATAGTGTAAGTAAAGCTGTTGAGTTGATTCTGACTCATGGTGACCCCATGTGTTACAGAGTAGAACTGCTCCGTGGGGGTCTTCTTGGCCATAATCTGCAGAAGCAGATCTCTGGACCTTTCTTCTTCAGTGCTGCTGGGTGGGTTTGAACTGCCAGCCTTTCAGTTAGCAGTTGAGTGCAAACCAAATGATTTTGTAAAAATTTGAAAAATCTTATGGTAAGCAAATTCCTATTAGACTAGGAGTTTCATAAACAGGAAAGCCAACTCTCCCAATAGATTAGTTTTCTTATAACCTCATGTTCTCTTATTTTAAATTTTCTTCTGTACTGCACCACAGTGGCAATGGGTTAAATGTCTTTCTCTTTGAAAAAGAATTTTTTCCCTTGCTATTACTGGTTGATCAACTTTTGTATAATTCCATATAGTTCGTATAGACTCAATGTCAATTGATGTGGCAATTCTAAGTGGTATTTGGTCCATTGATAATAACCAGTGGAGTTAATTGATTACAAAGCATCCATTTGAAAGTGTACCTTTGCCTGCCAAACACTTTGGCTATTTAAAGATAGGAGTTAGGCAGAGAGACTAATACTAAATACTTAAGAAAAAAACAGCCAATAGTAAATTTCATTCCATTATTGAGCTAAGGGACTTAACTTGGATACCTATGCACATTTCATGATGCATGCTTTCTTCTATTTTCCCATGTATATTCTAAGAATAAGAACCAAAAAAAAGAATATCCTTTTAAAGTCTTTAATAAAGAATTTAATTTTTTTTTTGGAAAATTAACTCTAAGGTGAGCTGTACACCATATTCCATGTTTCTTCACTGTTATTGCTCCACATAATTTGCATATGTGATCCATGTCAATTTATTTTGATATGCAATTTATTCGTGGCATTTTTGTTTATTTGAAGTGACAGGTAACTTGATAGTTCTGTAGTGTCTGCTTTTACAGTATATTGTAATTCCAGGCAAATTTGAAAGATCTAAAGTATTTTCCCAAATTGAATAATTATTTATTAGATCATTTGCAAGTAGTTACAGACATGTGTTTAGATGAGGATAGTAACACATACTCTAATGTGTATGCATGACTAAGAAATGCTTCAAATTGGTGGTTTCATAATTTGGGGGTCCCATTTTATGTCCACAGCTTATGATGTCAGTTTTTAGGCAACTATCTTTAGAACAAGAGCCCATATTGTTACTCTCCTTTCATTGTTTCCTATAAATCAAATCTGTTGTAGTACTACTGTCCAACTATCAAAGGCACAGTGCAATATTTGGAGTATTTGCTATTGAGTGTGACTTATGACATATTCTCTTTGAAAGAAGAGAACTGTGTGTTTGTGTATGTATGTATTTGTAACATTTTAATTCAATCACTATTTCAGAGATACAGTAGATGAAAAGAAATTCCCTTTCATTACATTTAATATTAATCCTATAAATATTAAAAGCGGGTATTTCAAGGTAAGGAAATTGTTCCTTTAATCCTTAAATATTTTTCTTGAAAAATACTTTGGAGGCTAGTAACTAGAAATGACAAAAAGCTTCGTAATATTTACTACATAGGTTTATATTAACAATATACTTTTGTTTTGCATTTTTCAGACATCTGTGACTTGATTAAGTGTGTTTATTAGTTACAAAGTTTAACAGTGTGGGGGTAGTACTATGTAAGTGACATTGTGAAGGAGATCAACTTTAGTGTACTCAATTAAATTCTTTAATCTGTATTTTAGCTGCTAATCTTTTCCAGTAGGGCTATCCTACTTTACAGCTCCTCAAATGCTTGTGATATATAACCTCCACAGGTTATTCCCCATCTAGGGGATCCCCCCACAGTGTAAGCAGGGGTAGGCTACCAGTCAATTAGGGAATTTCTCGGGAAGTCATCATCAACCACCAATATTAATGAAGTACTAATAGGGTACAAAGTACTGAACCAAGTCTCTATTTTATGCTCTTTGTTCTCCAGGGAGGTTTAGATAGTGGTGCTGTTGATAGAACACTTGAGTTCTAGATCGCTTTTGGAAAAAAAAGAATTACTGTGGCTACTTTGCACATAAATGTATACATTTAAAAGAGTGATTGATAAAAATAATGACAATAATAAAGAAATATTAAATAATAATTGAAAGAGATAGTGCTCTTGATTTTGTGGATAATACAAACTTGTAATTTTAGCAATATAGGGTCACTAAAACCACAACAGAATTAATTTCATTCTGGAGTATTCTGAGATTACCTTCTGCGTGTTCTTTGTTATATTTTCTGCCAATGACTTTGTTGACTCCTACATTCTGTCTTCCCTCTTTCCTGGCCACAAACTCATTCCTTCTCCCCCTAGTGTGTCAGAACTGCTTTCCTCTTGTTTATCCCTCTTAATGAGCTTCAGGTGGGGAGATAATAAAGGAAGTCAAAATGATTTAAATCAGGATTAGAAGAAAGTGAAATTTTAGTTTTCTACCAATAAAATGAGTTTTTGTCTGGTCTCTGGGGCAAGAAGATTTTGAACATTCTCTGACTATTTTTAAAACTACTTCTGAAATTACCTTAAGCAGATTTATAGTAAAAGTATTACAGCATTATTAGTAAAAGGATTTCCAATTTTCAACTAAATTATTTTAAATTATCCGTATTTTTTCTTTTCATAACTCAATCTGTTTCTTGTAATGATAAATTGCTATGATTTAACTAAATGAAAATATAGCAGGAGAGCATTTTATGGCATCACAGTGATTAATACAAAACTGGAGTGTCAGCAACACCAATCCAGTTAATACAGATGTTGATCATGAAAATGAAAATCATGCTTATTAAGTTGAGATATTGACTGTTTATGTGAATGGAGTATTTCTCTCTTGCTATACAATTCTAATTTACTCTTAAGGTTTATTGATTAATCTGCATTTTACCTATTAAAACAGTGCTCTCAATTGCCAACTACAGTGGCCCTCTATCCACAGCCCTTTTGAATTTTCTGTTGTTTTTAAAATCTTTGACTATGCCTTTATTTTCCAAGTGCTCTTCTATCATTTCTCTTCTCTTGGCTTCCTCTCTTACCTCTTAAATTCTGTCTTCCTTGATACTTATTCTCTTTCATCCACTGGTCTCTCTTACCCAGCCTGAATTTCTATATTTTTCCCCAAATTAAAACACTTTTATTGTTTTTTAAATTATAATATAAATTCAAATAGAAAATCTAAGAAATATAGAAAAGTGATCCACCATACATGCTCATGCATGTATACACACACACACACACACACACACACAAACACACATGATAATCTAGTGGCTGCTGTTGACTTTGGGCAACCAGCCAGACTCTCCTCCCAGCAGTGGTGTTTTCCCTGATTAGGAGTGGAGAGCTGTTATCCACTAGCTTATCTTCATTTAGGGCACCATGTCTTTGTTGTTGTGTTTCCTCGAGCTGATTCCAACTCATAGCAACCCTATGTGACAGAGTAGAACTTCCCCATAGGTTTCCTAGGCTGTAATCTTTATGGAAGATGATCACCAGGTCTTTTCTCCCATGGAGCCTCTGGTGGGTTTGAACAGCCGACCTTTTAGTTAGCAGGAGAGTGCTTAACCATTGTGCCACCAGGGCTCCTTACGGTACTTGCCATCGAGTCGATTCTGACTCATAGCGACCATATAGGGCAGAGTAAAACTGCCCCATAGGTTTTCCAAGGAGCGCCTGGTGGATTCGAACTGCTGACCTTTTAGTTAGGAGCTGTAGCACTTAACCACTATGCCACCAGTGTTCCCATACTCCTTCAGAAATGCATTAATGACTTTAAATCTCAAAGCAAAGGGATTTTGGTTCAGCTTCCCTTCTTCCTAAAAGGCTCTTTGGGTCCTATGTGAATCTGGGGATGAAAATGGATACAGGAGGGAGGATGACACCCAATTTCATTTTTCAACATCATCTTAGCTCTATGTTTTTGCCTCCCCCCGAATAATTTTTTCTCTCTTCCCGAAAAGGTGGGTACTTACTTAGCGTCTACATACTTATGGAATTATGGAACTGCTCAAGTGATTCTTTCTAGAAACTGGAAGCAGTCTTATTAACATAAATTGATCAGGCCACTTCTGGGTATACAATATTGTCAGTAACTTTAAACAACAACAACAAAAAGGAAGTTCTGTCTTTATGTCCCTACCAGATAATGCTTCCCCCCTCCCCACCAGTCAAATAACCTTGATTTGTAGTATTTGCCAGTTTCCATGGTTAAATACTCCCTCTGTGGCTGATTTCAAGCCACAGGTATGTTTTCACTGCAAGTGGGGAAAAGATGTACACAATTGGTTCTGGTGAGCTGGTGTAAGCCAGCCCCAGCATGCCTCTGCTGCCAGGTTATATATGGTAAAGTGCAAAGTCACTGTTTTCATCTAAAATTTTCTGTAAAAATTATTGAAAAACAAGAAACATAGTTTCCATATGTCAGTATAAGTCCATGTTTATTGCAATGGACATTTAAAGAAATAAAAATTCTGTTTACTTCCTGGTAAAAACAGGTTCCTTATCCTTATATGCATCTCTGGGCCCTCTGGTTCTGTGCCTTCTTTCACAAAGTATGCCATCTATTTTCCATCTGCCGATACGAATCCTATCTTCCTAAAGGTCCTCTGTCATTCTGGGAGCCATTTTTTAATATCCCAGCCTACCTCAGCATATAATGTGGTGAAAAGGCTTTAGGTTTGCAGTCATTCATTTATTTATTCAAGAAACATTCATTGCACGTTTAAAATGCCAGGTAATGGGAATATAAAAATGATTACACAGACCCTGCTACTGTCCATAGAGACCACCATACACGTTATACAATTAATTATTTAATTGAAACTTGAAAAATTTTATTAGGAAGTATAAGGTGCTGAGAGAATGTACACTGGGGTTTTATGTGACAAAATGAGACAAACTTGATAGATCTGATTGTGACTCTTTGCTCTGTCTCTTACCTTTTGGTTTTAGACCTTATCTGTAAGTTGGGAGAAATAGCCCACAGCTTAGAGGAATTTTGTGAAGTTTAATGAGAAAATATTAGTAATTCATTTAGCGTAGTATATGGCACATTGTAGGTTCTCCATTTTAAAAAGTTTATTTTTTTAGCTCTGAACTCTTACAGCTAGCTCAAGTACCAAATGATTTGACACTTATTTATATTCTGCCTTGAATTTTGTTGGCCTTTTCTTATATTTTCAGCTTATACCCTTAAGCAGGTTCTTATAAATATATTTTATCCCTATCCATGCCAGTCGCATTTCAAGATCAATACTTTTAATTCATGATCCTGGTTAACTTGTCTTCTCTTTTTTTTTTTTTTTCATTGTTGTAGTTTAAGTGAAAGTTTACAATTCAAGTTAGTCTTTTATACAAACATTTATACATACATTGTTATATGTGACCCTAATTGCTCTTCCTATACTGTGACAGCACACTTCTCCTTTCCAACCTTGATTTCCCATATCCATTCAACCAGCTCCTAACCCTCTTTGCCTTCTCGTCTCACCTCCGGACAGAAGATGCCCATTTAGTCTCATATATCTACTTGAGCTAAGAAGCACACTCTTCACGAGTATATTTTATGTTCCACAGTCCAGTCCAATCTTTATCTGAAGAGTTGGCCTCAGGAATTGTTTTAGTTCTAGATTGACAGAGAATCTGGGGGCCATGCTTTCCAGGGTTCCTCCAGTCTCAGTCAGACCATTAATTCTGGTCTTTTTTCTAGAATTTGAGTTCTGCATTCCACCCTTCCCCTGCTCCATCAGGGATTCTCTGTTGTGTTCCCTGTCAGGGTGGTCATTGGTGGTAGCTGGGCACCATCCAGTGCTTCTTGTCTCAGGCTGATGAAGTCTCTGGTCTATGTGGCCCTTTCTGTCTCTGGGCTAATACTTTCCTTGTGTCTTTGGTGTTCTTCATTCTCCTTTATGTGAGGTGGTTGGGACAAATTGATGCATCTTAGATGGCTGAGACCCCAGACACCACTCACTGAAGTAGGATGCTGAACATTTTCTTAATAAACTTTGTTATGCCAATTGACCTAGATGTCCTCTGGAAGCAGACCCCCGCCCCTGCTACTCTGTCCCTCAAAGTGTTTGATTGTATTCAGGAAACTTCTTAGCTCTGGTTTAGTCCAGTTGTGCTGACTTCCCCTGTAGTGTGTGCTGTTCTTCCCTTCACCTAAGTCAATTCTTATCTACTATCTAGTTAGTGAATGACACTTACCCTCCCTCCACACCCTCATAACCATCAAAGAATGTTTTATTCTGTGTTTAAACCTTTTCTTGAGTTCTTATAATAGTGGCCTTATACAATATTTGTCCTTCTGTGACTGACTAAATTCACTCAGCATAATGCCCTCCAGATTCCTCCATGTTATAAGATGTTTCACGGCTTCATCGTTGCATAGTATTCCATTGTGTGAATATATCATAATTTGTTTATCCATTCGTCCATTGATGGGCCCCTAGGTTGTTTCCATCTTTTTGCTATCATGAACAATGCTGCAATGAACATGGGTGTGCATATATCTATTCGTGTGACAACTCTTATTTCTCTAGCATATATTCCAAGGAGTGGTATTGCTGGATCGTATGGTACTTCTATTTCTAGCTTTTTAAGGAAGTGCCAAATCAATTTCCAAAGTGGTTGTACCATTTTACATTCCCACCAACAGTATATAAGTGTTCCCATCTCTCCGTAACCTCTCCAACATTTATTATTTTGTGTTTTTTGGATTAACGCTAGCTTTGTTGGGGTGAGATGGTATCTCATTGTAGTTTTGATTTGCGTTTCTCTAATGGCTAATGATTGTGAGCATTTCTTCGTGTGTCTGTTAGCTGCCTGAATGTCTTCTTTGGCATAGTGCCTGTTCATATCCTTTGCCCATTTTTTAATTGGGTGATTTCTCTTTTTGTTGTTGAGGTTTTGCAGTATCTTGTAGATTTTAGAGATTAGACTCTGATTGGATTTGTCGTAGCCAAAAATTTTTTCCCAGTCTGTAGATCGTCTTTTTACTCTTTTGGTGAAGTCTTTTGATGAGCATAAGTGTTTGATTTTTAGGAGCTCCCAGTTATCTAGTCTCTCTTCTCGTGCTTGTGGATTGTTACTTATGGTTCATATTGTGTTTATGCCATGTATTAGGGCTCCTTGTGTTATCCCTATTTTTTCTTCCATCATCTTTATCATTTTAGATTTTATTTTTAAGTCTTTGATTCATTTTGAGTCAGTTTTTGTGCATGGTGTGAGCTATGGGTCTTGTTTCAGTTTTTTGCGGATGGATATCCAGTTATGCCAGCACCATTTGTTAAAGAGACTGTCTTTTTCCCAATTAATGGACTTTGGGCCTTTGTCAAATATCAGCTGCTCATAGGTGGATGAATTTATGTCTGGATTCTCAATTCTGTTCCATTGGTCTATGTATCTGTTGTTGTACCAGTACCAGGCTGTTTGACTACCGTGGTGGTATAATTGATTCTAAAATCAGATAGTGTGAGGCCTCCCACTTTGTTCTTCTTCTTGAGTAATATTTTACTTATTCGGGGCCTCTTCCTTTTCCATATGAATTTGGTGATTTGTTTCTCCACCTCATTAAAAAATGCTGGTGGAATTTGGATTGGGATTGCATTGTATCTGTAGATCGCTTTGAGTAGAATTGAACTTGTCTGCTCTTTGAGACGTCTTTCATTAATTAACATTTTCCAATTGTTTTCTGACCTGAATAGCTGTCCTCTGTTAGCTATTGGTGTGTAACAGTATTTTATATCCTGTCCAATTCATCCTTTGTAATTCCTTAATTTTTCTTCCAAATCATTTTTATTAGTTAGCTATTGGTGTGTAACAAACCATCTCCAAATTTGGTGGCTTAAAATATAACCGTTTTATTTAGGTCATGATTCTATAGGTTGTCAGTTTGGGATGGACTCAGCTTAATTAGGTTAGTTTTGATCTGAGTCAGCTGGCTCCTGCATCTACAGTCAGCTGGTGATTTGGCAGCTGAAGCTGGCAAGTTTATGAAAGTCTCAGATGGGATGGCTGTGGACCAGAGCTTCTCTCTACATGGTTTCTCATCATCCAACAGGATAGCATGGTATGTTTACATGGTGGTGAAAGAGTTCCCAGAAGCATTAGAGCATTAGAAGCACAAGAACCAATGCACAAGCACCCTTCAAGCCTCTGCTTATGTCACATTTGCTAATGACGCATTGGTGAAAACAAGTCACATGGCCAAGCCCAGACTGAAGGGTTGGAAGAATAGATTCTACCTCTTGATGGGAGAAGCTGTAAAACATTATGGTCATTTAAAAATTCTACCAAAATACCTATTTCTCATTTGTAATGAGCATTGGGCAAATCTGCTGCAAAAGAACTCTTTAAAATCTTAAAAAGCAAAAATGTCACTTTTAGGACTAAGGTGCACCTGACCCAAGCCATGGTATTTTCAATTGCTTCATATGCATGCAAAAGCTGGACAATGAATAAGGAAGATGAAGGAATTGATGCCTTTGAATTTTGGTGTTGGCGAAGAATACTGAATGTACCATGGACTTCCAGAGAATGAACAAATCTATATTGGAAGAAGCACAGCCAGAATGCTCCTCAGAAGCGAGGATGACAAGACTACGTCTCTTGTACTTTGGACATGTTATCAAGAGGGACCAGTCCCTGGGGAAGGACATCATGCTTGGTAAAGTAAAGGGTTGGTGAAAAAGGCGAAGACCCTCAACAAGATGGATTGACACAGTGGCTGCAACAATGGGCTCAGACATAGCAATGACTGTGAGGATGGCATAGGACTGGGGCAGTGTTTCATTCTGTTGTATGTAGGGTTGCTCGCTATGAGTCGGAACTTACTCGAAGGCACCTAACCACAACAACAACAACAATAATACGGAAATGCCAAACCTCTTTACCTTTACTTTCAGATGTTTTAATTGATTTTATCACTTAGGTTTCACAGTTGAATTCCATCAACTTTCTCCACAGGGATCGGCCGTTTTCTCTCAACAACTCTTCATATTTTCCAAGCAAGCCTTTTTGTCTTTAACTACCTTAAATCCCAGAAAGAGCCAATATGTATATGTGTACCCTGAGGTTCTAGTGCACATTTCTTTTGAATTAAATACAATGCAAAATTAAATCTGAAAAAATTATAAATGGTACAAGGATTATTACTGTTTAATGTTTTTGCTCATTTCCTAACCTTTTTCCCAGATGCAAGTGGTAGGGCTATTCAGAAATCATAATTTAATTAAACTTGGGCTGGGGGGGGGCACCATCTTTTTTGCATTCATATTTTTTAGTATCCCAAGACATATATTGATCAATTTTCTCCTTCTTCCTTGCAAAATAAAACAAAACATAACTATTTTAAAATAATAGTGAAATAACAAGCTTTTGTGATTATAAAACATATATTGTATCTCATTTTTTTTCATGCTCTAACATGTATTTTACAATTATCCCTCAAAATTGCTCCTCTGCTTTTGCTCACACTGTCTCCTTTTTCTAGACTTCTCTTCTGCTTATCCAAAACCTACTTATTAAAACCCAATTCAAATTCCAACTTCTCCATGAGACTTTTCCTGAATGCCTAAATTATCCTTGATTTCACTCTATTATGAACTCCTACAGCATTTAATGGGTAGTGCCCATTATTCAGCACCACACAAGAACATTTACTTTAATACAGACTGGGATTGTTTACTGCTTTTTATTTGAATTCTAATTTGTATAGCTTACTGCTGTTTTCTTTGTTGGACTTGACTCCTCAACAACTGGATTTTTTTTTTTTTTTAATTCATGGATCATATCTATAACTTCTTAACTGATTTGAATTCCAGTCTCTTCCTTTGAACTCTGTAAACATCCAACATCAAGCTATTTTATGCCCTATCTAAATTGGGAATTCTCAGTTCTTTTTTTCTTTGCTTAGGAAATATATATTATTGGAATTCATTCATTTATTTAAGAAATGTTGAGTGCTTAGTATGTTCCAGGTTGAAAAATAACACTTCTGTCTCAAGATACAAAGTATTTTAGTTGCTCTGTTTTTTTGTAAGACAGTGTTATAAATATGTAAGAAACGGTATTTTTGAAAATATACCACGGAACCTTTTAAACTAGTAAATCTCAGACCATGTCTCTTTGATGAACAACTTTAGGATTTCTAACATTTCTATTTTCTGTAAAGAATAGTTATAGTCATGTGACTCTTAGTGTTGGAATGATTGTAGAATAGACCCAGGGACAGGTTACTATGCAGTCTCAGATTCAGGTAACACTCCTCTTTCTTTTAGGAAAACACACACACACAACAACAGTGCAGTGTTGTTGTGTTGTTATTTGGTGCCGTTGAGTCGGTTGCGACTCATAGCGACCCTATGTACAACAGAAAGAAACATTGCCTAGTCCTGCGCCATCCTCAGAATCTTTGCTATGTTTGAGCCCATTGTTGCAGCCACTGTGTGAATTCATCTAGTCAAGCGTCTTCCTCTTTTTCACTGACCTTCTACTTTACCAAGCATGATGTCCTTCTCCAGAGACTGGTCCCTCCTGATAACATGTCCAAAAGTATGTGAGCTGAAGTCTCACTATCCTCAATTCCAAGGAGCACTCCAGCTGTACTTATTCCAAGACAGACTTGTTTGTTCTTCTGGCAGTCCATGGTATATTCAATATTCTTTGCCAACACTGTGATTCAAATGAATCAATTCTTCTTTGGTCTTTCTTATTCATTGTTCAGCTTTTGCATGCATATGAGGTGACTGAAAATTCCATGGCTTGGGTGAGGCTCGCCTTAGTCCTCAAAGTGACATCTTTGCTTTTGAACACTTTAAAGAGGTCTTCTGCAGCAGATTTGCCCAGTGCAATACATTGTTTGATTTATTGACTACTGCTTCCATGGACATTGATTGTGGATCCAAGTAAAATGAAATCCTTAACAACTTCACTGTTTTCTCCGTTTATTATGATGTTGCTTATTGGTCCAGCTATGAGGATTTTTGTTTTCTTTATGTTGAGGTGTAATCCATACTGAAGGCTGTAGTTATTGGTCTTCATCAGTAAGTGCTTCAAGTCCTCTTTGCGTTCAGCAAGCAAAGTTGTGTCATCTGCATAACGCAGGTTGTTAATGAGTCTTCCACCAATCCCGATGCCATGTTCCTCTTCATATAGTCCAGCTTCTCAGATTATTTGCTCATCATACAGATTAAGTGTAGTGAAAGGATGCAACCTGATGCACCATTTTGCTAATTTAAACCATGCAGTATCCCCTTGTTCTGTTAAAATGACTGCCTCTTGGTCTATGTACAAGTTCCGCATGAGCACAGTTAAGTGTTCTAATTTTAGCAAAACAACACACATACATACAACAACAGTGCAGTATTGTTGTGTTGTTGTTAGGTGCAGTCAAGTCAGCTCCAACTCATAGCAACCCTATGTACTGTTCATAGCAACCAACTCATAGCAACCCTATGTAATATTAGGCTACAGTGCAGTAGCCTAATAGTATCTCTTTGCTATACATACACACACACTCACACCCTCTTGATCTCTTTTTCTCTTTCCCTGTTACTCTCCCTCAGCAAAGAATTTCTGTTGGACTTAGAGTTCTTTGATATATTATGACAAATGATACCTTGTTATGTTTTCTGACTCTGCTAGAGTCTCCATGGAATTAAAATCACATGCTTATTCAACTTAATGTACTTGACCTTTTCCCAAGATTGACACATCTAAATGGCTATAGCGACTCAGTAATTACACACCAGCTGTGTTATAGTCATTTCACAGAAAAAACACATAGTTCTCTTCAAGAGTAGAAAGCTGGACCCCCCTCCCTACCAGCTAAATAAAGGAGAGTAGTTTATTAGTATTATTATTAATCATAGTAAGATTCCTTTCCATCCCCAAATGCATCTCTTTCCTCACTGCATTTTGTAAACATTCAGTATACCATAACCACAGCCTCTTTAAGAGTTATTTGAGTACTGTAACCTGTTATATAATTAAAATATTTTGGCAATTCTGGATCTGCTCAACAACACAGTATCCACACAGTTTAAGTGTCGAAGATCCGTGATTTATTACCACAGTTTGAGCTCAGAAAGGCAATTCTACCTTTAATAAACCCTTTGTTTTTTTTCTATATAAAACCAAAACCAAACCTGTTGCCGTCAAGTTGATTCTGACTCATAGTGACGCTATAGGACAGAGTAGAACTGCCCCATAAGGCTTCCAAGGAGCACCTGGTAGATTTGAACTACCAATCTTTTGGTTAGCAGACATAACTCTTAACCACTACACCACCAGGGAAATTGTATTTTCTTGCAACCTAAAACATTCATCTTTAACCACCCCCACCAACACCACCATCACAACAAAAGCCTTTGGATTTTTCTGCAACTTTTTTTCCTTTCCACACTGTATTCTAACTATGTTTAATTTTCTCAGACTTCATTATGAATTCTATACAGGATTCTGGAATCCAAATTTTGCTTTCTAAAACTCTTCATGGAGAAGTCTTGATTAACTGTTTAAAGTGTTCTTGAAGAAGATACTCTTCTTCAAGAAGATGAGATTTTGTAAGTCAAGAAAGGAATTATCTCATTTTTAGTTCTGTGCCTGAATTGTGGAAATGGTTCCAATTACAGGTAAATTCAGAATAAATCCTAATGTTCCACACAGATCTCAAAAAGAAACTTTTAATAGCATTGTTCCATTCTCACTGTTTTCAAAATATGTTCATATCCAAGTGACTCTATTTTTATTCATTTTTAGGTTTTTAATATAATATAATGTAAATTCTTGTTGATCATTTTCATTAATTTAAGAAATACCCATTCTCAAGGATTCTGTCTTTTTCTAAATTTTGGATGTTATCAAAAAATAAAAATTATTACCTATAATTTTGAAAAAAAATTCAGATTAGCTTCAATACTTATTAAATCATTTCAGAGCTATGATATTTGTCATTAAGCTTCTTGAATCCTTTGTCTTTTTAAGTCATGTCTACCAGGATGGAAAAGTCAATTTTGGATACAATGTGGTAGCAAAAATTGATTGTAATATTAATATAGAAATGTGATCTTTATACTGTTTTCCCCAGAATCTGAAGTGATTTTCTATTTCCTTAGGCCAGTGTTATTATAACTGAGATCAGAAAAGTTGGCAAAATTGAGAGAAGAAAGAAGACAATGAAATGGGATAGGAAATTTTATTACCCCTTCCCATTCTTTTACACTTATAAGCCACTGACAGTGGCAATGTAAAGCAGAAAGGAAACTAACATGTATAGCTGTCTACTGTGTACAGGTGTTGTGTTCAATGTTTTATAACTATTATATTATGTCAAAGCAGTCCTGGTAGCTCAACGGTTAAGTGCTGGGCTGCTAACTGAAAGGTTGACAGTTCAAACCCTCCCAGCGACTCCATGGGAAAAAGACCTGATGATCTGCTCTCATAAAGATTACAGCCCAGAACACCTTATGGGGCTGCTCTACTCTGTCACATGGGGTTGCTGTGAGTCGGAATTGACTGGACGGCACTTAACAACGACAATAACAACATATTATCTTAAGGAGCCCCTGGGTGGGGCAAACGATTAAAAGCTTGACTACTAGCTGAAAAGTTGGCGGTTCAAACCCACTCAGAGGTGCCTGGGAAGACAGGCCTGGTGATCTGCTTCCGAAAGGTTACAGCCTTGAAAACCCTATGGAGCTGTTCTACTCTGCACATATGGGGCCACCATGAGTCAAAATCAACTCTATGGCAATGACAACAGAAAATTATTTCATGTAATCTCTGTAGAAAATCTTCTAAAGCCATTGATGAGTTTTTATACCTATGTTAATTATTTTGCTCTAAAAGTAAAAATGTAGCTCCTAGATCAGAGTTGGAACTATTATTATTAACTACAGCAATAGCCACATTGGTTCCCCATGCCCCATTCTTCCCCTTCAGGGTAATGAGATGAGAGCCAGATGGTTATGACCCCAGGAGGGGAACCCTGAAATTCTGAATCTGGGCACTCATATAGGAACTGCTATACATCTGCCTCCTCCTCTCCTGAGAGAGGAAGAGAAATTTTATTTCCCTTATGTAAACAAATGTTTGGGAAAGGAAGGGGAAGATCCCTAGTTTAAACTCTTTGGAATGAAAACCCTGGGCTCTGGAGTTTATAATCCTTTGCAATGTAAACACATAGCTGTGGGAAATAAAACTGTATCTCTCTAGAGGTCCTTATCTGTTCAGTCAACCTTTAACATCCAAAGGTTGTCGTTTAACCCGGGTTCCAGTTTTCTTTGCTGAGAAAGCCCTAATCATGCAGAAACATGAAAATATTTTTCTATAGTTCCACAGCCGTAAATAGTGGCAGTTTCAGTACTGTTGCTATGAAATTTGTGGCCATTAGCTTTGTTTGTATGCCTAAGTTTCTTAATGCATTATTATGTTGCTGTCTATATATTTTACTTAAAAAATCATCCTATTTATGCAAAATGCTATTTAATCAATAAATACTGATCACCAAAAACTATCAAACATTGTTCTAGGTACTTGGGATACACGTACCTGCCCCCCTGCAATTTAGAAACTTCTTTTTGGTGAAATTAAAAAATAAATGCTAAACATAATAAGCAAATTATAAGGTATGTTAGAAGCGGATAATTTGCTATAGGAAAAAAAAGTAGAGGATAATGAGGGACATGAAGGGTTTAGAAATGACAAGGTATAATATTAAATAAGGAAGCCAGGGTAGGGTTCCCTGAGAAGGTGAAATATGAACAAAGATTTAAAGGAGTCTTAAGGAATTAGTCTTAAGGAATTAGCCAAGTGGAAAGAATATTTCAAATAGTGAGAAAAAACAGTGGGAAGTCCCCACAGTGGAAGTGAGAACAGCAAGGAGGCCAATGTTGCTGGAGTGGAGTGGACTGAGGGGGAGATTAGCAGGGTAGGAGACCAGAGAACTAACAGTGTGCAGATCATGGAGGGCACTGTAGAGCATTGTGAAATTTCAGTCTTTCTCAAGTGAAATGGGGTGACATTAGATGTTTCAGTGGAGGAATGACATAATCTAAAAGAACTACACTGGTTACTATGTTTAGAGCCAATGGTAGAGGATAAGGGTAAGATGCAAGCAGACCTGTTAGGAGGCTGTTGGAGTAATCCAGGCTTGGTATGATTGTGACTCTTACCAGAGCTGTATCGTGAAATAGTGAGAAGTGGCCAAATCTGGATAAATGTTAAAAGTAGTCCCAACAGATTTCCTCATGGATTGGTTTTAGGCTTAAGAGAAAGAGGGGAGTTTAAAAGGATCCCAGGGTTTTTGGTATGAGCAACTAGAAAAATGTTTCATTATCAATTGAGATGGATAAGGCTGTGCGTAGAGCAGTTTTCTGGAGGGGGTTTGCAGAGGAAAGTTTGGACGTTTAGGATGTGTTGAGGTTGAGGTGTCTTTTAGACATGCAGTGGAGATGTCGAGTAAGCAGTTGGATATGTTAATCTGGGCTGGAGATATAAAAGTGGGAGATGCCCACAAATAGATAGTCTCAGGGGTGGATTCAGGTTTTGTGGGGCCTAAAGCTCAATTTTGAAGGTTCTCTCTGAGAAAAATAATTCAAAATTTGAATGCAAACTAAGTACAAAGGTGAATATCTAGAATGAGAAAAATTCAAATTAACTTTAGGAAGCTGATAAATAACACAAAATCATAAAATGTGAAAAAAAATCATGACACATAACCTTAACTATCAAAGCCAGCATTATTCTCGCCTTGCACCACAGCATTCGTTACTGCTAGACATACATCATTAATGGGCAAAATAGTGGGATGGTAGTTTTTTGATTATTGTCGTAAATGCAAAATGTCAGATAATGAGACAGTCGATAAGTGAGGAGAGGGTGTTCTCCTCTACAGTGTTTCCCACACAATGTAAGTTGATGTGTTAAATAAAATAGTAATTGGGCCAGATACACATAAATATTAATTTCCTCCCTTTATTTCTTTTGCCCAAAATTGAGCCTTTCTTAATAAAGAGCCCGTTGTACATTTTAATTGTCTGTAATCAGTTAACTGAATCAATGAACATTTTCCACTGACCTGCATGGATGCATAGAGGACAAACACCTAAATATAGCAAGGATTTTTCAGCTTGCAATTTTTCAGAGGATGAATCTATAAGTATTGTTAGAATCATAAGATATTAATATCCCTTATTAAAATATTTATAATATCAGACTCTCTTCCAGAAGTAGAGAAATGACCAATTCTGTAGTTTCCTACCCACCACACCTTCAGCTAGGATTTGGAAGTATTTTAACCCTGTCTCCAAAAAAAAACCATTCTGTTTTTCCCCATAAAGCAAAATTACATAACTTAAGTACAAATATAGCCACCAAAACAAGCATATTAATTTTAGTATAATACAGTTATCCCTTTCAAAGAAACACTATCAGCCTAAATGATACGCATTGAATATTTTAGAAATCTCACAACATCTCTTCTGAAACTTAGTATTGCTATAAGAATTTTGATTTATGCCTTCCTGGCCATTATTGGATTTTGTACTATTTGGCATTTGAGAAAGTAAAAATGTTTTTAAACCTAGTGTACAAATAATGTTTTCTTAGGAGTCCTCCCTCCCCCATACAATACTCTGTTACATGTGATCTACATTTCTGCAAAAACTAGGCTGCTTGCTAACCCAAATATCCCGTTATTTGCCTATACTTTTGCTTCCTCATAAAATACTTTTCTCTGTAGCCGTTCAGTGGAACACTTTTTAACCAGCCCTGCGAGATTCTACCTCAGGAAATTCTTTCAGCCTTGCCTTCCCTGTATCCATGTTTAATGTCCTCAAGGCACCAGCTCAGCCGTGTGTCTCTTGGCTTCCTCTTTTTATCTGAACATATTTGGATATGGTTTCAGATTGTTTATTTTATCCTTGATTTGGCAACATCTTAGGATGTTACTTCTGGCAATTGCCTGTCAAGTCCACATTTCACAAACAAAGGCAGTAAGTTCCCATTCACTAATCCCAGCCAGACCCTCTGGACTCGCCAGCCAAACTAATGGTGCCCCTTATCTTTGTCCACCTGGGACTGGTCGTGTTAATCAATGGTTGTAAGAAACCTTTGCAATATTTAAGAATTCGCTCAAGTATCACCTCCACAAAGTCTTTATTTGCAACAGTGGCAGTATTCACTGTCTATGCTTACTCAGTTCAAACTCATTTCTCTAACCACTAAAAATGCTTTCCAGAAAATTACAAATAAACATTTAATTTCCACCTGTAATGGCTTATTTTCAGTCTTAATCTTACCTGACTCTTCTATAGCATATAAATGGTTAACTTCCCGCTTGAGATTCTCTCCTCCTTTGGTTTATTTACTTTTTAATGTGAGATGAAGCATATATACAGAAAAAAAATGCAGAATGCTTATATATAAGGTTTAATGAATAATTTTAATACAAATATTTGTGTCAAGGAACAGAACATTGCCGGCACCCCAGAAGCTCATCATGTGCTTCTCCTCAATTACAACTCCTACCCTTCTTTGTACTAGAGCTAACAACTATTCTGATTGTTATATTTATCTTTTCCAGTGTATGTATCCTTCAATAATGTATTTTAGTTTTGCTGTTTTAAAATTTTTTATAATGGAAATCATACTGTTTTTTGGCTCAACAGCATGTTTTTGAGATATATCCATGTCGTTGTACGTACCTGTAGTTTGTTCATTGTTGACATGTATATTCCATTGTCTGAATACAACCCAGTTCATTTATACATTTTGCTAGTGGATGTTGGGCTTGTTTCCAGTATTTGGTCTTCATAAACAGTGCTGCTTAGACATTCATATACATGTCTCTTATACATGTATACACCTGAATGCATTTCTCTAGAGCCCAGGGAAATTGCTGGGTATCTTCAATTTTAATGGAAAATACCAAACTGTTTCAAAGTTGTCCACCAATACTATACTACTACTATACTACCCAATACTATATGATAGATTTGTCCACATCACACCGAGACATGGAATTGTCAGACATTCCAATTTTTTATTTAAAATTGCATTTCCCTGACAACTAATGGAGCCAAGCACTTTTTTCTGTGTTTGTTAACCATATATCTTTCCCTTTTTATTAAGTGCCCATTTAAGTCTCTTCCTTATTTTCCCACTGGGCTATCATATTTTTCTTAGAATTTGTAGAATTTCTTTGTATATACTGTTTATTGGCCCTTTGTCAGTTATATGTGTTGCAAATATATTTTCATGGTTTTTGACTTTTTTTCCCACTCTTTTTTAATGAAGAGAATTTCCTAATTTTAATGTAATAAAGCTTATCAATCATTTCCTTCACGGTTAGTGTTGTTTAAGAAATCTTTTCCTAACTTGGCATTAAAAAGACAGTTTCCAGAGAGAACAGAGATAAAAATCATGTGTTTAATCTTCATGTTTAAATTGGAAGCCCTTTACTTTATTTTTTATTCTTTTTTAGTGACTGCTTTTGCTTCTGCCTGTGAAGTGATAAGGCTCCATTTTTAGTTCTCTGTTTGGCTCCACACATTCTCCCTGATTGATAGCCTTGTATTTCTTCAACTTATTATAGTAGAGGGTCTCATCCACAATGTAGCGATGGTCCAAGTAATTTGAAATTGTTAATGTTTAAGATGCCAAAGGGTTTTTTCAATTTATTTTTTATTTTTGTGTGTTAGGTGAAAGTTTACAGCTCAAGTTAATTTCTCATTCAAAAATTTATACACATATTGTTTTGTGACATTGGTTGTAGTCCCCACAAAGTGACAGCACACTCCCCCTTTCCATCCCGGGTTACCTATTTCCATTCGACCAGTTCCTCTCCCTTCCTGCCTTCTCATCCTGCTTTTGGACAGGAGCTGCCCTTTTCGTCTCGTATATCTGATTGAACTAAGAAGCACTTTCCTCATGTGTATTATTTTTTGTTTTATAGTCCTGTCTAATCTTTGTCTGAAGTGTGGGCTTCAGGGATAGTTTCAGTTCTGGGTTAACAGGACGTCTGGGGGGCATAGCTTCTGGGGAAGATGCCAAAGTTTGTCAGCTATTTAAGTATTCAACTTTATGGTATGTCTTAATATCTGATAAGGTAAGTCCCCCCTCCTGGAACTTCCTCAAAATTTTATTGGTTATTATCTTTTCTCATTTTCCTTATACATTTTAGATTTTTTGTTTAAGTTCCATTAAAAATATTGTTGGGAATTTGAGGTTGTGTTAATGTGTCTCTATTTGGGGAAGAGGGTTACATCTCCTTATGGCAATGTATCACACTTGTAAATGCTTTCTTTTTTTAAAGGTTTAGACCAGTTGATGTTATTGTTATTATTACAATCATTGTTATAACCACTGATTGATCCAATTATGCTGATTACAGGAATTTAAACATTATATGGCTTGATCTGTAGGATAGGTAGTTTTTGAAAAATGAGTCAAGGAATCAAAATATCTTTTATGCACCCAGTCCAGACTGAGGGATAAATAAAACAAACAGTACTGTCATCACAGGGAACCAGGGCAGACTGCTCCCTTGCCCCTTCATCCTTTATGATTCAGTTGACTGCAGATTATCAGCAGGCACTTGAGCATTTGACAGATTGTTTATTTCAGACTAATTTTATGCACTGATGGCAGTTTGGAGGAATTTAGAAGCAATGAGGATGTTGCAAGTCAGAAGCATTCTAAAGCTTTGGTCAGTATATCTGCTGATGTCATACCATGTTCACAGATTATGTATCTTAGCTAACTGGGAAACACTACATGCCACGAGACTGAAGAGTCTTCTTGTAATTTCTGGAATTTCTTTCTTTTTTGCTGTTTTATTGTTGTAGTTTACATGAAGTTTATATTTCAAGTTAGTCTCCCATACAAAAATTTATACATGCAACATTGTTATGAGACCCTAATTGCTCTCCCCATACTGTGACAGCACACTCCTCCTTTCCACCCCTGATTCCCCATGTCCATTCAACCAGTTCCTAACCCTTTCTGCCTTCCCATCTCAGCTCCAGACAGAAGCTGCCCGTTTAGTCTCTTTTATCTACCTGAGCTAAGAGGCACACTCCTCACGAGTATCACATTATGTCCCACAGTCCAGTCCAATCCCTGTCTGAAGAGTTGGCCTCGGAAATTGTTTTAGTTCTGGCCTGATACAGAATCCACGGGCCATGCTTTCTGAGGATCCTCCAGTCTCAGTCAGATCATTAAGTCTGATCTTCTTACTAGAATTTGAGTTCTGCACCACCTTTCTCCTGCTCCATCTGGGACTCTCTGTTACGTTCCCTGTCAGGGCAGTCATTCGTGGTAGCTGGGCACCATCTAGTTCTTCTGGTCTCAGGCTGATGAAGTCTCTGGTTTATGTGGCCCTTTCTGTCTCTGGGCTAATACTCTCCTGGTGTCTTTGGTGTTCTTCATTCTCCATTACTCCAGGTGGTTGGGACCAACTGATGCATCTTAGATGGCCGCTTGCAAGCTTTTAAGACCCCAGATGCCACTCATCAAAGTAGGATGCAGAAAATTTTCTTAATAAGCTTTGTTATGCCAGTTGACCTAGATGTCCCCTGAAAGCATGGTCCTCAGACCCCTACCCGTGCTACTCTGTCTCTCAAAGTGTTTGATTGTATTCAGGAAACTTACCTTTGGTTTAGTCCAGTTGTGCTGACTTCCCCTGTAGTGTGTGCTGTCCTTCCCTTCACCTAAGATAATTCTTATTTACTATCTAGTTAGTAAATAATGCTTACCCTCCCTCCCCACCCTCATAACCATCAAAGAATGTTTTATTCTGTGTTTAAACCTTTTCTTGTGTTCTTATAATATTGGTCTTATACAATATTTGTCCTTCTGTGACTGACTAAATTCACTCAGCATAGTGAGTTCCAGCTTCCTCCATGTTATGTTTCATGGCTTCATCGTTGTTCTTTATCGTTGCATAGTATTCCATTGTGTGAACGTAGCATAATTTGTTTATCCATTTGTCCGCTGATGGACATCTAGGTTGTTTCCATCTTTTTGCTATTGTCAACAGTGCTGCAACGAACATGGGTGTACATATATCTATTCGTGTGATGGCTCTTATTTCTCTAGGATATATTCCAAGGAGGGGGATAGCTAGATCGTATGATACTTCTATTTCTAGCTTTCTAAGGAAGCACCAAATCGATTTCCAAAGTGGTTATACCATTTTACATTCCCACCAACAGTGTATAAGT
>NW_004443972.1:17490024-17505356 GCF_000243295.1 Trichechus manatus latirostris
TAAACTTCTGTTTATCTGGAAGTGCCCTAATTTCACTGTCATATTTGAGAGACAGTTTTGCTGGATATATAATTCTTGGCTGGCAATTTTTTTCCTTCAAGGCTTTATATATGTCATCCCATTGCCTTCTTGCCTGCATGGTTTCTGCTGAGTAGTCAGAGCTTATCCTAATTAACTCTCCTTTGTAGATGACTTTTCTTTTATCCATAGCCACTCTTAAAATTCTCTCTTTATCTTTGGTTTTGGCAAGTTTGGTTATAATATGTCTCGGTGACTTTCTTTTGGGATCTACCTTATGTGGGGTTCGATGAACATCTTGGATAGATATCTTCTCATCTTTCACAATATCAGGGAAGTTTTCTGTCAACAAATCTTCAGCAATTCTCTCTGTATTTTATGTTATCCCTCCCTGTTCTGGTACTCCAAGCACTCGTAGGTTATTTCTCTTGATAGAGTCCCACATAACTCTTAGAGTTTCTTAATTCTTTTATCTGATTTTTCCTCAAATAAGTTGGTGTCAAGTGCTTTATCTTCAATGTCACTAATTCTGACTTCTACTGCCTCAATTCTGCTCCTATGACTTTATACTGAGTTGTCTAATTCTGAAATTTTATTGTTAATCTTCTATATTTCTGATTGCTGTCTCTCTATGGATTCTTGCAGCCTATTAATGTTGTCATTATGCTCTTGAATAACTTTTTTAAGTTCTGCTACTGCTTTGTCTCTATGTTCTTTGGCTTCCTCTGCATTTTGACGAAATTCCTTTCTAATTTCTAGAAGAGTTCTGTATATTAATCTTTTGTATTCTGTCTCTGGTAATTCCAAGAAATTCTCTTCCTCCAGAAAATTTAATGATTCTTTATTTTGGGAGCTTGTGGAAGCCATCATGGACTGCTTCTTTATGTGATTTTATATTGACTGTTGTCTATGAGCCATCAATAAGTTATTATAATTTTATTTTATATTTGTTTAGTGTGTCCTAGCTTCTTGTTTTGTTTTGATATGCCCAATTTGGCTGCTCATGTGCACTAATTTGATTATTGGCTCCTTTGAAGCTCTGACGTCCTGTCACCAGGTAGTTAGGTCTGTAACTAAGTATGTGTGCCCAGGAGTCCATTAAATTTTCCTGTATGGATTCAGGTCAGGTGTCCAGGTAGTCGGTCACCAAGTGTGTGGTGCAGGCTCTCACCTACGGTCTTAGGGTGGTGCAGGCTCTCACCTACAGCCTTAGAGAGGCATGGGTGATTGGTGTAGGCACAGGTATCTGGCTTCAGTAGGGGGTCACGCACTGAGCAAGGCAGGGGGCTGACAGCCACCCCTGAGTGTCTGAAAGGAAAGTGTGTCCCTGTTCCCTAGAGCGAGTAGGCAGGTGAGTTTTGCAGCCAGACTATGAGCACCCAACTCTGTTGGCTGTAAAGACTCAAGGGCACCACTTATTCTTGGACTCCAGTAGCCCGTGGCTAGGTGGCATGGGTGGAGCCAGCAGTCCTCAAGCCCCTGATGCAGACAGGTAAGGCGCCTGCTTAAAGGGCAGAGCAGTGTCAAGTGTCACAAATATGCCACTTCATAGCTGAAACAGTTGAAGTTAGACTTCAGGTGTTTACCCTGTTTTACTGTGGTAGTGAGGGCTTATGCTGTTGAAATGGGTTCACACAAGTCTATACAGTGGTGGAAGGCGCTCAAAGTCTGCGGACCCCTTATGCCTATGCCTGGGCAAAAGAGCTGTGCCAACCCTGAGTTCCTGGCTTAGGGGAGCCAGTAGCTAATTTTTTCATTGTTTGTTAATTTGTTCCCCCTCCAAGGCCAGGAGAATGGGCCAGGATGCCTTATGGGATCTACTTCCAGCCCAGGGGACTCATAGATCACTGAAGCCAGCCAAGCCGGTGCAGAGCGGGGAGGGAAGAGGTAAATGGGAGAGAGGTATTTCCCAAATGTTTTTTTTTTTTTTCCTTAAATCCCCCGAGAAAGGCCACACGCATGTACTTATCTTTAGCCAGTTGGGTGCTGCTTTTCACTGGTTTGGAGTGTCCAAGCAGAGTCTCTGCTTCTGGATCTCTCTCGATGTGGAAGCTGCCACCCGAGTGAGTGCACAGAGCTGTATGCCCACCTCACTGCGCACTCCGGGCCAGTCCAGGCTGAAGGGCTGCAGTTCCTGCTGGGTCAGGTCAGGCAATTCCTTGCTGCTTCCGAACCGTCTCTCTCTCTCTCTCTCTCCCCACCACCACTCAGTCTGATTCCTCAGCCTTGCCTTGTTTAGGACTCCTAGATATTCATATGCAATCAAATCACTTGTTTTTTCAGGTCTTTGTTGTAAGAGGGACATAGGAAGCCATCTGACTACTCCGCCATCTTGGCTCCACCTTACCTTTTTTTTTTTTTTTAAACAAAAGTCAGGGTGGATTGTAGGAATAAAATCATGTCTTATTTATAACTCAATAATTTGTTCATCATTTCAGTAAACATTTGATAAGCATCTGCTTTATGCCAGGCACTGTGTCAGGTGACAGGGCTATAATGACAAACCCATGATTCTTCCTTAGAGAAAATTCATTTAAAAACCTACTTATAAATAAATGGAGCCCTGGTTGCATAGTGGTTAAGAGCTTGGCTGATAACTAAAAGGTTGGTGCTTCTAATCCACCAGTTGCTCCGTGGAATCCCTATGGGGCAGTTCTACCCTGTCCTATAAGGTCGCTATGAGTTGGAATTGACTCAACGGCAACGGGTTTGTTTTTGTTTTTTTCAATAAATAATTACAATCAAGAGTTAGTGTGCTATGATATGTATAACTAGGCCATATAGGGTCCTAAGAGTAATAGTGATCAACTATATTTAGAATGAAAGGGTGTAGAAGAATTTCATGAATAACGTAATCCTTGAACTGAGACTTGAGAGATGAGTAGGTATTCATCAGATAGTCGGGAAAGACAAAGAAATTTTATACAGTTGGAATAATAAAAGTAGCATTAAATAAAAACAGAGAGACTTGAGACCATCTGACTCTTCAGGGATGAGGGAGCAGTTTGATAAATCTGGCTTGTACTGTGTGAGAATGAGTGTGTTTAGAGGCCAGGCTGGAGAGATTGGCAGAGGCCAGATATTGTTTGGCCTTACAGAGTACTAAAAACTTTACTCTATAGATGTTAGGGAGAGATTGATGAGTTTAAAGCAGGGGAAGTAATGTCCCATTCGCATTTTTGAAAAAAAAAAAGTTTCGGCCCTCACAATGGATAAGAAGTGGAGAAAGATTGGAGAAACAAAAAACAATAAAGAGAATGTTTTAATAGTCTTGGTGAGAGGTGGTGAGGTCCCAAGCTAAGACAGTAGCAATAGAGATGTTTAAGAGGGAATAAAATCAAGAGATGCTAAGAAGTCAGGACCTGGGGATAAATTGAATGGGCTTTGAGATCACTGTAAAGATGATGGTGTATTTACTGAGATAGGTGATAGATAGTTGATACTTGAGGGACAGAGAAAAGGATGAGTTTCATGACAAGTTGAGTTTGATATGCCTGTGAAAAGGATGTACAGGTGAATATGTCTCATAGGTGGATAGATACATAGATCTGAAGTCCAAGACAGAGAGGTCTGGAGTCGAGATGTAGGTCTCAGAGCCTGCAATATGATGGACATATCAATATATGTATATACTGAAATCATGAAAGTAAGAAGAGGCTGGGTCAAGGATAGAATCCTGGGAATTTCCAACCTTGAAGGGGTAAATAGAAGAAGAACCAGTAAAAGAAACTAATATGAAATGAACAAAGGAGAGGAGACAGAGAGACAATGATGTCATAGAAAAGAGAGTGGTCAACAATATCAAGTGCCATAGACAGAGACAGTAGAACTGAAAAAAGTTCGTAGGATTTGGAATTACTAGGGACCTTGGTGAAATCTGTTTTATTAGAGATAGTGATTGTAGACTAATTTTTCACAAACTTAACCACTGAATAAGGAAATTGGTGAAAGAAGAAAAGTAAGTTGAAGGATGGGAGAGGGTAGAACAGATTTTTTTTTTTTTTAATGAGAAGAACATAATTTAAATTGTGGGATACAGACAAAAAGAGATTATTAATATAATGCAGTTAATGAGTTAATGATGATTTCAAAATAGTTAAACAAATAATTAATATTATACATTTTTATGGTAGATATGAGTTATACTTAATTAGATATAATTCCAAATTTACAGTGCCAAGCCCCAAGCTTCATAAACACTCAAAAACTATTTGCTGTATAAAACTGAATTGCATTTCCATTAACATGTAATCATCATCTTCCATGCCCTGGAATAATTTTAAGTTTGTGTTTTTACTTCCTAATACAGGTCATAGGACTCTGTTCATTGGTGTTCATGTGCCCCTGGGAGGAAGAAAAAGTCATCGACGTCACAGGCATCGTGGTCATAAACACAGAAAGAGAGACAGAGAGAGAGATTCAGGTTTAGAGGATGGAAGGGAGTCACCTTCCTTTGGTAAGAATCTTTTTCCTTGTTTTTATTAAATTCATGATTGTAATTTTATACTAGGTCTCAGAACCTGCAGTATGATTGTTATATCAATATATGTATACACTGAAATCATGAAAGTGAGAAGAGGTTGGATCAAGGATAGAATCCTTGGAATTTCCAACCTTGAAGGGGTAAATAGAAGAAGAACCAGTGAAAGAAATTAATATGAAATAAACAAAGGAGAGGAGACTGAGAGACAGTGATGTCTCTCGGTCTCCATAATTATACATCCATAATTAGTAATGATGCCTCATACTCATAAAACTGTCTATACTTTTATGAAAGATGTTGGTCACTATTGGGAAGCAGTGGAAGGGAGAAAGCTTGATCTTCGTTTCCCTCTCATCTGCTTTGGGAAATTTTCTACTATTTTTAATATTCTTCATTTAAAATTATGAACAGAATATCCAAATATATTGACATGGTAATTGTTAAGAATTCTCAAGTTCCCTGAAAGCCCATGTCCATGGCATAACTAGGAACCTGACTTTCAGTTCCTTGAGCTCCCTATTACCTAAGACCTTCTTCACTGCACCTAGATCAAGTATTCATCCATAATTACTCCACTTCTGGTCACTGATTCAAGCACCTTGCTTTCTGACCACTACTTCTCTCCTTCTTGCTTGCTTGTGCAACTACTCCAACTATGATTATTTTTCTGCCTCATAAAATCTTAAGCTCATTGACACCTCTGCTTTGTTTTCCTATTTTTAAACTACGTAACTCCTTCCTTCCCCCCTTCCCTTCTTACTTCCTTCCTGCCTTCTTTCCTTTCCTTATCCTACTGGAGCTCATAACCTATAATTTTATTAATTTTTTTGCTAATTTTCTAAATGCATTTAATCTCTTGTTTTAGTTTTATTCATACTTCCATCCTCTCTTTTAAAAATCACACTTACATTGAAGTTACTCCATGTCCCTGTCTTCTCCCTGCCTCCCCAAGTAGGCAAGTTCTGCTGAAAATCATTGTTCAACAGGCTAGATTGTAACCACTATAAGTTCATGACTCAAGTGGACCTTCAACACTACCTGGCAAATATATTGCATTCCGTTGATTTTTGAAAAAATTATTTTCCAAACTTCTTTACCATTCTTTAACATCCCCTTTTCTCCTCATCACTTAGCAGTTATTCCTGCTTTCTACTTCAAGGAAAAAGTATATGTCATCAAAAAGAACTCACTCAACTTCCTGTAATTAAACATATAGACTTATATGCCTACATCTGCAACCATTCTCCCTTAACTCTTTTTTTTTCAACCTAGTATTTTTTTGAGTTTCTGGTGAAAGTTTACACAGGAAGTTAGCTTCCTATTTGACAATTTCCGCACAACATTTTCAGTGACATTAGTTACATTTATTACAATGTATTAATTGTGTTCTGTTTGTTCCATTTACAGTATTCTAGTTTCCTTGACCCTTTATCTTCTCATCTTTGCTTTGGAGTAATTGTTGACATTTTGATCTCATACAGGTGGTTTTTAAGTAGAGCACTGATCTTATGGGTAATATCCTCTATTTTGTGTGCCACTGTCCTATTTTATTAAAAAGTGATCTCAGGGGATAGGGTTGGTTCTAGGTTTAAAGAATGTCTCAGAGCGATAGCCTCAAGGAGTACTCTGTTCTCTACTGTTCCAGTGCGTCTGGCTTTTTTTTTAGAATGGTCTTGAGGCACATCTAGATCAATTGCTATAACATAATTCATAAAGAATATGTTCTACATCCTACTTCGGTGAGTAGTGTCTGGGGTCTTAAAAGTGTACGAGTGGTCATTGGAGATACATCTATTGGTCCCATCACATTCAGGGCAAAGGAGAATGAAGAAAACCAAAGACACAAGGAAAATACAGTCCAAAGGACTAATGCATCACAAGAACCACAGCCTTCACCAGCCTGAGCCCAGAAGAACTAGATGATGCCAGTCTACCACCACTGACTTGCTCTGACAGGGATCACAATAGAGTTCCGGACACAGCGGGAGAAAAATGTGGAACAAAATTCAAAAAAAAAAAAAGAATTTGAGTTCTGCTCCACATTTTTCTCCCATTCCATCTGGGACCATCTACTGTGACCCTGGTCAGAATGGTCAGTAGTGGTAGCTGGGCACCATCTAGTTCTTCTGGTGTCAGGGTAGATGACATCATGGCTCACATAGACTTGTTTCTTCTCTGAGCTTTTGGTTACCTTCTTACTGTTTTGCTCCAGGTGAGTAGAGACCAGTAGGTGTGTGTTAGATGGCTACTTGCAAGCTTTTAAGACCCCAGACACTACTCACTTCACTAAAATGCAGGTCATGATTTTTGTGAACTATGTTATGCCAATTGACTGAGTTGTGTCATAAGACTATAATCCTAAGCTTTCAAACCCAGAAAACCAATCTTAGAATGTGTTTGGTTATGTCTGAGGGGTGTCCATATTTGTGTCTTCAATGAATATATGTGCCTGCACCCACATATTTGTATCTACAAGTACCTACAGATACTTCTAACTGTTCTCACCTATGTACACATCTGCACCTACCCATATACCAGTATACCTATACCCATCCATTTGTGTTCAAACACCCATTTTTACTTTGATTGTACTGTGCTCACTACATCCACATTCAGCGCCACTTCTCCCATCACCAAAAATAACAAGTCTTACAATCTAAAGTGTACTTTCCCCTCCTCTCCCCATAACCACCAATGAACATTGGTCTGTCTGTATATATCTGTTCCTGTCTTCTTATAAAAGAGGGATCATACAATATTTGTCCTTATATGCTTGACTTATTTCATTTAGCATTATGCCCTCCAGGTCCATCTATGTTATATGTTTTGGGGACTCATCATTGTTATTTATGGTTGCATAGTATTCCTTATAGGTATGTACCACAATTTGCTTATCCATTTATGTGTTGGTGGGCACTTTGGTTGTTTCCATTTATTTGCTGTAGTGAACAGAGCAATGAACATAGGTCTGCATATGTCTGTTTGTGTCGTTATTTTTAGGTCTCTGGGGTATATACCTAGGAGTGGGATTACTGGATCATAAGGTAGTTCTATTTCTTGTTTTTTGAGAAGGCACCATACCATCTTCCATACTGGTTGCATTTTACAGTCCCACCAGCAATGGATAAGAGTTCCAATCTCCCCACATCTTCACCAACATTTGTTGTTGTCTGGTTTTTTTTATCAGTGCCATTTTAGCCAGGGTAAGATAGTATCTCATTGTAGTTTTGATTTGCATCTCTCTAATAGCTGATGATCTAATGTCCTCTTTGGTGAAGGTTCTGTTCATGTCCTTTGCCCATTCTGTGATTGAGTTGTCTTTTTGTTCTTGAGTTGTTTCAGTTTTCTATAGGTTTTAGAAATTAGAACCTTATTAGATAAGTCATTTCTGAAAGTCATCCTTTCCAATTTGGGTACCTTTTGTTTCTCTTTCTTTTCTTGTTGCTCTGGCTAGGACTTCTAGTACAATGTTCAATAATAGTGGTGATGCTAAGTGAAAGAAGCCAAACACAAAAGACCACATATTGTATGATTCCTTTTATACAGAATATCCAGAACAGGAAAATCCATAAAGACGGTTGCTTGGAGTTGGAGGGATGGGAGAATGAGGAGTAACTGCTTGGTAGGTACAAGGTTTCCTTTTAGGGTGAAGAAAGTGTTCTTAGCCACTTCCCTGGTCACCAGTGGGATCCCTGAGGGAGCCTGCCATTAGAGTAGCACAGACCCAGGGAAGTCGTGTGCCAGTGGCTTTCTAGCCAGGCAGTGAGGCACAGCTCGTCAAGAAGGGGCAGATATGACACACACAGCTAGATGGGTGGGAGAAAGCCAAAGAAGGAAGGGACAGAGAGATAAGAAAATAGATTTTTTTTAAAAAGGAGAGAGAAAGGCACACATGGCTATGTGTTTGGGGGAAAGGAATGGAAGGAACATAGAGAGAGAGAAGAAACAGAGGGAAAAAAAGATGACAGGTGGTTGGGAGGAAGGAAAAAGAAGGGAGGTAGAGAGAGACAAAAAAAAAAAAAGAAAGAAAGAGGAAAGAAAAAGAAAAAATGCCCCAAGGGAGCCCACTAAAAGCAGGTCCCTAGCCAAGTGGTGCTGCACAGCCCCTCCAGAAGGAGCAGAGACGGCACACGGTGCCAGGTGTTCAGAAGAAGGGTAAGGAAGGGAGGTAGAGAGAGACGAGAGACAGAAAACAAAGAAGAAAGACAGAAAATAAAATGCCCCAAGGGAGCCCACTGGAAGTGGGTCGCTGGCTGAGCAGTGCTGCACAGCCCATCAAGAAGGAGCAGAGATGGCACATGGCACCAAGTGTTCAGGGGAAGGGTAAGGAACAGAGGTAGAGAGAGACAAGAAACCAAGAAAAAAAAAGAAGAAAGTAAAAAAGAAAAAAAATGCCCCAAGGAAGCCCACCAGAAGCGGGTTCCCAGCCAAGTGGCACTGTACAGGCCATCAAGAAGGAGCAGAGATGGTACATGGTGCCAGGTGTTCAGGAGAAGGGTAAAGAAGGAAGGTAGAGGGAGACAAGAAATCAAGAAAAGAAGAGAGAAAGAAAAAAAAAAAGATGCTCTGAGGGAGCTTACTGGTGTGGTAGTGCGGACTGGGGAAATGGCTCCCCAGCCACGTGGCACTGCACAGCCTGTCTAGAAGGAGCAGAGATGGCACATGTCACCAGGTGTTCAGGAGAAAAGCAGGAAAGGATGATAGAGAGAGATAGGAAATTAAGAAAAGGAAAAAAAAAATCCCTAAAGGAGCCCACTGGCTTGGCAGCGCAGACCGGGGAAGTGGCTCCCAAGCTGCTAGGCACTGCACAGCCTGTCTAGAAGGGGCGGAAACAACATACAGCGCCAGGTATTCCAGAGACAGGAAAAGAAGGAAAGTACAGAGAGAAACTGAGAAATGAAGAAAAACAAAAGGGAAAAAAGAAAAATAAAACAATAAAAATTAAAAAATTTTTTTTAAAAATGCCCCCAGGAATCCCACTGGTGACCAGATAAGTGGCTCCCAGGCCTTAGGGCACAGCCCCTCTAGAAGGGGCAGAAATGGCACACAGCACCAGGTATTCAGGATATAGGAAAGAAGGAAAGTAGAGCTAGACAGGAAACCAAGAAATGAAGAAAAACAAAAAGGAAAAAAGAAAATGAAAAAAATAATAATAAAAAATAAAAATAAAAAAAAAGAAATGCCCCCAGGGATCCCACCTACATGGCGGTGCAGACTGGGGAAGTGGCTCCCAAGCCACACAGTACAGCCCATCTAGAAGGGGTGGAGGTGGCACACAGCGCCAAGTATTCAGGAAACAGGAAAAGAAGGTAAGTAGAGAGAGACGAGAAACCGAAAAATGAAGAGAAAAAGAAAAGAAAATGTCCCCAGGGGTTCCTCCAGTGTGGCAGCGTGGACTGCAGAAGCAGTTCCCCTGCCTAGCGGTGCTTCACAGCCTGTCAAGAAGAAGCAGAGATGGCACACGGAGCCAGGTATTCAAGAGAAAGGAAGGGAAGGAGATGAGAGAGAGGGAAGAAACCAAAAGAAGCCAAAAAAATCAACAACAGCAACAAAGAAATGGCACTGAAGGAGGTGGCTGGTGTGGATGGGGCAAATCCAAGTGGCAGGGAGCCGGCGCCTCCCCAACTGAGCAACCATGGCGTGCCAGGAAGTGATGGAGGCTGAGCAGGGGAGGAAGGGTTGGGGGTGGGAAAGCGTGTATTGCTGGTTGCCAGGTGCTCTGTCTGCTGCTGGGAGCTCCATGAAGCTGCTCTCCCATACTCCCTGTCTGCTGATCTCCAACAGGAGTCCATGATGGTGAATCTGTGCTGCATTAGCTGACAGGGGACCTCCACTCCATATCTCTCCTTGCTGTCTGTTCTCTATCCGTTTCTTATTCCGTTCAGTGCTTGGTTAAGTTCTTTGTCTCTTCATTTGATGCTTAGGGTTCCAAGATTGACATTTGTCTCTGTTTTACTTAGTTTCTCCTGTCTTTGCTTTGGAGGGATGGCGTGGTGCTTCTGTCTATAGCGCCATGTTGGCTCTGCCTCCTGTTGGCTAGAATTTTGTTGAAAATTTTTGCATCTATGTTCATAAGGAATATTAGCCTGTAATTTTCTTTTTTTGCAATGACTTTGCCTGATTTAGGTATCAGGGTTATGGTGGCTTCACAGAAGGAGTTCAGTAGTGTTCCGTTCTCTTTTATGTTTTTGAAGAGATTGAGTAGAATTGATGTCAACTCTTCTCTGAATGTTTGGTAGAATTCTGCAGTGTAGCTATCTGATCCTGGGTGCTTTTTTTTTTTTTTTTTGACATTTTTAAATTTTTTTTTATTTTTATTACATCTTCAATCTCTTCTTTTGTAATGGGTCTGTTTAAATTTTCTATCTCTGTTAATTTGGGTAGGTAATGTGTTTCTAGGAATTTGTCCATTTCATCTAGGTTTTCAAATTTGTGGGAGTACAGTTTTTCATGGTAACCAGTTACAATCTTCTTTATCTCTGTTGGATTGGTTGTAATGTCACAGTTTTATTTCTTAAATTGGTTATTTGGCTTTTTTTGTTTTGTTTTTTTTATTATTTCCTTTCTTCTGGTAGCTTTTGGTTTCCTTTGCACTTCATTTTCTATTTGTTCAAGTTGTCAGTTTAAATTAATGATTTTGGATATTTTTTCTTTTTAAATGCAAGCATTTATTGCTATGAATTTCCCTCTGAGTACTGCTTTTGCGGTGTCCCAAAGGTTTTCAAATGTTGTTTGCATTTTCATTTGATTCTAAAAATTTTTTTATTTCACTTTTTATTTCTTCTATGACCTAATAGTTTTTTAGTAGTATATTATTTAGTTTTCATGTATTTAATTTTTTCCCCTTATTTTTTATGTAGTTGATTTCTAGCTTCATACCATTATGATGAGAGAAGATAGTTTGTATGATTTCAATCTTTTTAAAGCCCTAATATATGGCTTATTCTGGAAAATGATCCATGTGAACTGGAGAAGAATGTGTACTGTTCTGATGCTGGGTGGAGTGTTCTATATATGTCTGTTAGATCCAATTGGTTTATAGTTTTATTTAAGTTCTCAATGTCCTTAGTGATCTTCTTTTTAAGTATTCTGTCTATAATTGAAAATAGTGTGTTGAAGTACCTGTCTTAGTTATCTAGTGCTGCTGTAACAGAAATACCACAAGTAGATGGCTTTAAGAAAAAGAAATTTATTTTCTCACAGTTTTGTCCTTTTCCTCCATAGTTTCAAGGTAGTCTCTTCATATTACTCATTTGATTATCTGAAGTATCATTTCTGTACTTTACAGTGTCTATTATGGATTTTGATTTTGCCATTGTATTTTTTGTTTTCTTGAAATTTTTTCTTATCTCATCCTATTTTCTTCACATCTTATCCTGTTCTTCCTTAATTAGTCTTTCTTTTTCTGCTTTATAGAGTCTATATTTTTATAGTCTAGTAAGGATGCTGAGCTATTTCTGGAAATTTTCTTTTGATTCTGAAGTAGATAATTTTCAGAGGTATGATCTTCCTCTGGGCCTACAAGATTATTTTACATCCATTGATTTGTAACATTTTTAAAGACTCTATTTTTTAAATCTTTACTCATTTTTAAGCTAGGGAAGGTATAACTAGACTATACATATCCAGCTATATCCTAAGAGTGCTTAGAGAGACACCACTACCTGTGTACTACTTGTTTCCATCACTGTCTGTTGGGTATAGTAATGGGGACTAAACCTCCCCAAATACCATGTTCTTCTTCCAGAGGTGGAATGGTTGTTGGTGAGGAGAGTGTAGAGCAAAGAACAGTACTCTGGGTATCCTGCACTAGCATGATACAAAGATAGTTGTCTCTGAGTCAATGGGCAGAGAGTAGACAATATACTAACTGTCTCCCACATTTTCAAGTGTTTTTTGTTTCATGATGTGGAGTCTGGGAGTGTAATGAAAGAAGGTTATTGGTTAGCATTTTCTCACTCGAGCTCCATCTCTTTATAGTTAGTAGAGACTCAAAGGCTCTGGGCATGGATTATCTGTTGTACTTAGCTTTAAAGGTGTTTCTAGGATGTTTCCCTAGATACTGTATTTTTAAAAAGCACCCCAGGTGGTTTAATGTGCAGCTATGATCAAGAACCATTGATCATAAGAATCTTCTGTTTCTTTATTTGGTGAAACTTAGAAATAAGCCAGGTGGCCCAGATTCTCCATCTGATGTGTCAGCCACTATTTATGGATGGCTACCTCCCTCCCTCCTCCCCCAACCATCTGAGCATCTTTATTGACATTTAGACCTAAGATCTGTTTTACCAGGGGCAAATGTTTCATGCCCTGGTGGTCTCTAAGCAGCAGAACTTCCTAGATTCCTTTTTTTTTTCCTGCTGTTTTTTTCATGACTAATCATCTATCTTTATCTCTATTCCAGCCACACTCAACTCGGTTGCTTTGATAATCAAGCACCCAGTCACAAGCTGAGACTGAAACTATGTCACAAACACTATCCTACTTTATTTGGGTCTTGATATTCTGCATAGTGAGGATATACGAAATCTCTATACTGACGATTTCGAAGAAAATTTTGACTACTTAAGAAATATTTCTTTTACTTGGAAAAGTTTCAAAGGAAATCTTTTGAAGATATTTCTAAAGATGCCCTGAAATTCTTCAGAATTAATTTACAAAGAGTTACAGAATAGAGGGGAGTGTAAGAGACATGGGGTCCCTCTGATGGGAACCTGAAGGTTTTATGTTGTAAATTGGAGTATGGGTCTGTGAAGGCATGGATTAATTTGCACCCATCTTTCTGGAGTAAGCATCAATTTAACTAAAATATTTTAGGGAAAATGTTTGAATTTTGGTACTCTTAAAATGTTTTGTCACTGTAATATACAAGAACTATCAACAAAATCCTACTTTATTATATGACTCAATCAGGTAAGTCAGTGTCTTAGTCATCTATCGCTGCTGTAACAGAAATACCACAAGTGGATGGCTTTAACAAAGAGAAACTTATTTCCTCACAGTAAAGTAGGCTAAAAGTCCAAATTAAGGGTGTCAGCTCCAGGGAAAGGCTTTCTCTCTCTGTTGGCCGTCTCATCAATGTTCCCCCAGACTAGGAGCTTCTCCACGTAGGGACCCCAGGTCCAAAGGACACGCTCTGCTCCTGGCACTGCTTTCTTGGTGGTATGAGTTCCCCCCGTCTCTCCGCTCACTTCTCTCTTTTATATCTCAAGAGATTGCCTCAGGACACAATCCAATTTTGTAGATTGAGTCCTGCTTACTAACACAACTGCCACCCATCCTCCCTCATTAATATCATAGAGGCAGGATTTACAACATACAGGAAAATCACACAATACCAGGAATCATGACCCAGCCAAATTGATACACACATTTTTGGGGGGACATAATTCAATCCATGACAATAAGCTAAAAGTCAAAATTCAGGGTGTCAGCTCCAGGGAAAGGCTATCTCTGTCTGTTAGCCTTCTCATCAATCTTCCTTTGGACTAGGATCTTCTCAGCGCAGGGACCCCAGGTCCAAAGGATGCGCTCTGCTCCCGGCACAGCTATCTTGATGGTATGAGGTTCCCCAACTCTCTGCTTTCTTCCCTTTCCTTTTATTTCTTGTAAGATAAAAGGTGGTGCAGGCCACACCCCAGGGAAATTCCCTTTAGATTGGATCAGGGATGTGACCTTAATAAGGGTGTTACAATCTCACGCTAATCTAACATAAAATTACAGTCACAAAATGGAGGACAACCACACAGTACTGGAAATCATGGCCCAGCCAAATCGATACACACATTTTTTTGGGGACACAATTCAATCTGTGACAGTCAGTATTAATGGAAACCTGGTTGTATTAGTGCTACATTCAGGTAAAACTGAACAGGTCTTTACTACAGCCAAAAAAGATTACACTTATGTCAGCAACCTGCAATGGCTGGGTCTAGTTCACCAGATCAGATAGATAGAATGTGATTACTAGGTAAGTTAAAAGATATACACAGCTTTATGACTGGGTGGTAGTGGTGGTGGTGATGTTTTCATTACAGGAAAAAAAAACCTTTTCATACCCACAAATAAATTCAATCTAGGTTGAATTTTAAATTATGTGTTTGGGAAATTGGATTTCCCCTGCTAGGAGTAAGATTTTCTAAAGACCTAGTATCTTTAATAGTAAAGTATATAAATGATTGATATGGAGTAGAGGAAGTAGTCTTCTATCCACTATGAAATTTGGAGTGGATAGAAAATTATGTTATTAAGACTCTAACATTTACTATAAAAATTATAGTAAAATGTGGAAAACCAAAGACTTCCCTGAGAAGTTATTTTTATTGTAATGAGAATGTCTTTGTCATCAATGCCCAGACATGGTGGATGATAAGGAGATATTTAATACTTTAAATGATTTTAAATAGTACATACCACTCCAATTAGTGGAAATACAAAATTCTATAATTCTTCATGACTGTACTGACAATATTTAGTTTTTTAAATTTAGGCATTGTGTTTCTTCCTCATTTTATTGACTTTTCACGTTATAACAGAATTAAAATATTACCTGAATCTAGTCTGTAAAGTCTTATATAAGCCTCAGAAAAAATTCTTTCTCCATTTGTAGAAAATCTTGCTCCTTAAAACAGTTGCACTTATATTTTAATTGGCACTCCTGGTTGTATTTTCTTTTTTTTTTGCATTCTTTATTTTTTTATTGTTGTAATTAAATGAAGTTTACATTTCAAGTTAGTCTCCCATATAGAATTTTTTTTTATTTTTTATTTTATTGTACTTCAGGTGAAGGCTTACAGAACAAATAGTTTCTCATGAAACAGTAGTACACATG
>NW_004443972.1:17509055-17541164 GCF_000243295.1 Trichechus manatus latirostris
GTTTTGTTGATTCTTTCTATTGTTTTTCTGTTCTCTATTTCATTTATTTCTGCTCTGATTTTTACTATTTCCTTTCTTCTGGTGGTTGTGGGCTTTTATTGCTGTTCTCTTTCTATTTGTTTGAGTTCTGTAGTTAATGTTTTGATTTTGTCCCTTTCTTCTTTTTTAATATGTTGTCACATGCTTTTGCCATATCTTTTGGGATGATCATATGGTGTTTTTTTTCTTTAGGCTGTTAATATGGTGAATTATATTGATTAATTATTTTCCAATTTTTAATCAGCCTTCCTTTCTCAGGTAAACTGCACTTGTAGTTGTTTTATAACTCCTATATGTTTAAATTTATATAAACCCTTCCTGAATTTGATTTGCTAATATTTTTTTGAGAGTATTTGAGTTTAAATTCGTGAATAATATTAGTATGTAGTTTTATTTTCTTGTAATGTCTTTGGAGTGCTTGGGAAGTACTCCCTATGCTTATATTTTCTGGAAGAGATTGTGTAGAATTAATGTCATTTCTTCCTTAAATGTTTGCTAGAATTTTCCAGTGATACTATCTGTGCATTGAGTTTTCTTTTTAAGGGAAGTTTTAAACTATGAATTTATTTTCTTTAATAGTTATAGGACTGTTTCTTCTTGAGTGAATTTTGGAGGTTTATCTCTTTCAAGAAATTGGTCAATTTAATCTAAGTTGTCAAATTTGAGAGCGTAAAGTTATTAAAGTTGTTGTTAGCTGCTATCGAGTCAGTCCCTGACTCAAGGCAACCCCATGTATATAGCATTCCCTGCTTCTTCTTTAAATATCTGTGGGATCTGTAATGATGCTCCCTGCTTCATCCCTGAGCTGATAATTTGTATCTTCTGTCTTTGTTTTTTTTTTTTTGGTCAATCTGGCTAGAGATTTATTAATTTTATTGATATTTTCAAAGAATTGGTTGTTGGTTTTCATTTTATCTTGTTTTTTAATTTTATTGATATCTGCTCTTAAATTTATTGCTCCTTCTTTCTGCTTGCTTTGATTTTAATTTCCTCTTCCTTTTCTAATTTCTTAAAATGAAGCTTACATTGTTCAGTTTGACCTTTCTTCTTTTCTAATACAAGCACTAACTCTGTAAGTTTAATTTTAAGCACTGCTTTATCTGTATCCTTCAAATTTTGATACATTGTATTTTAGTTTTCATTCACATCACAGTATTTTTAAATTTCCTCTTTGAATCATGGACTATTTAGAAGTGAGTTGCTTAATTTCTGAATATTTTAGTATTTCCAATTATCTTTCTGTTACTGATTTCTAGTTTAATTCCTTTAAAGTCAGAGAATATACCTTGCACAATTTCTATTCTTTTAAATGTGTTAATGTTTGTTTTATGGCCTAGAATATGGCTTGCCTTAGTAATTGATCCATGTGCACTTAAAGAGAATATATGTAATGCTGCTGTTAGGTAGATTGTTCTATGTATGTCAATTAGGTCAAATAGGTTGATAGTGCTGTTCATGTCTTCTGTGGCATTACTAATTTTCTATTTGTTGCATTAATCACTGAGAAGTAAGTGTTGAAGTCTCCAACTCAATTTGTATATTTAAGACTATAAATAAGTGGTAACTTTGGTGAAGGATAAGACAGTACACGATACTGGGGAAGTCAGCACAACTTGACCTAGGCAATGCCATTGAAGCTTCATAGACACATCCAAACTCCCTGAGGGACCAAATTACTGGGCTGACAGCTGGGTACCATGGCCTTGGGGGACATCTAGCTCAATTGGCATAACACAGTTTATGAAGAAAATGTTCTACATCCTACTTTGGTGAGGAGTGTCTGGAATCTTAAAAGCTTGTGAGTGGCCATCTAAGATACTCCACTTGTCCCACCCCATTTGGAGCAGGGGAGAATGAAGAAAACCAAAGACACAAGGGAAAGATTAGTCCAAAGGACTAATGGACACAACTACCGCAGCCTCCACCAGACTGAGTCCAGCACATCTAGATGGTGCCTGGCTACCACCGCTGACTATTCTGACAGGGATCACAATAGAGGGTCCTGGACAGAGCTGGAGAAAAATATAGAACAAAATTCTAACTCACAAAAATAGACCAGACTTACTGGTCTGACAGAGACTGGAAAAACCATGAGAGTATGAACCCTGGAAACCGTTTTAACTCAGTACTGAAGTCACTCCTGAGGTTCACCCTTCAGCCAAAGATTAGAAGCCCCATAAAACAAAGCAAGACTAAATGGGCACACCAGCCCTGGGGTAAGGACGAGAAGACAGGAAGGGACAGGAAAGTTGGTAGTGGGAACTCAAGGTCAAGAAGGGGAGAGTGTTGACATGTCCTGGGGTTGGAAACCAATGTCACAAAACCATATGTGTATTAATTGTTTAATGAGAAAGTAATTTGCTCTAAAAAACTTCCTCTAAAGTACAATAAAAAAATTGTATATTTTATCTCTTTCTGCCTGTTGTTGTTGTTATGGTTATCCTTAGTGCACCACAGTCTTTAACTTTCTCTAGCATTACCATATGTTTAGGATGTGGGCTTGTTTTCCATGTGTTTTTTCCCCAGTATCTGCTTCATCCTCAGCTTTAGATGTTCCTTTTGTGTTGTGCCTCAGAGAAGTTCTCTCTTTATGCTCTTGCAATTCTTCTGGCATTATACTAATCTTACTTATTATTTGACACTTGTAGTTAGTGTTCAGAGCCATCTGCTCCAGATAAGAAAGTGCTGGTGTGCTCTCTGTCCTTATTTATATGTCTCTTTCCTTAAATTTCATGTTAGTTGGTTGCCTTGTGACTTCAGCTCTCAGACGGTGTCTTCGTTATCTAGTGCTCTTATAACAGGAATACCACAAGTGGATGGCTTTAACAAAGAGAAATTTATACTCTCATGGTTCAGCAGGCTAGAAGTCTGAATTCAGCATGCCAGCTCTTTCTTTCTCTGTCGGCTCTGAGGAAAGGTCCTTGTCATCAATCTTCCCTGGTCAAGGAGCTTCTCAGCACAGGGACCCCAGGTCCAAAAGACACGCTATTTTTCTGGCTGTTGTGTCTTGGTGGTATGAGTTCCCCCTGTCTCTCTGCTTGCTTCTCTCTTTTATATCTCAAAAGAGATTGGCTTAAGACACAACCTAATCTTGTAGATTGAGTCTTGCCTCATTAACATAACTGCCTCTAATCCTGCCTCATTAACATCATAGAGGTAGGATTTACAACACATAGGAAAATCACATCAGATGACAAAATGGTGGACAGTCACACAATACTGGGAATCATGGCCTAGCCAAGTTGATACACATTTTTGGGGGGCACTATTCAATCCATGACTTTCCACACTTTGGTCTCCCAAAATTAGTGTCCCTGCCACATGCAGAACACATTCACCCCATCACATCATCGCAAAAATCTCATTTCAACTCCAAATCCAAAATCCAAAAATTCCTCTTTAGCTGTGAAATCCAGAATACAAGTTATCTGCTTCCAAAGCACAATGGTGGAATAGGCACAAGGTAGATATTTACATTACAGATGGGAGAAATTGGAAGGAAAGAAGGGATAACAGGCACCAAGCAAGTCAGCTGAACACATTACCTTAGCCCTCAAGGCTTGAAAATAATCCTCTGTTCTCTGAGACCATTTACACAGTGGCCTTGCCCCCCAGACTCAAGATATTGGCCACACTCTCCGGATTCTGAGTGGAGACCTCTTGGCCCTAGGCATCAGCTCTGCCTTCCAGGCCCACTGGACGGGCAACTCTTCTCCTTCAACTTTGGGGAGCCCCATTCTCCTAGTCCATCTAAGTGGCAGCTCCACCCTTTGACAATGTTCCTTGTCTCTTCAAGCTTCTATTTCCTGGTTCCTTGGCCTCTAGGCCCCTTGGGCCTCTCTACCTGCATTTGCCCTGCTGGGGCAAGTGTTCCAAAGCTCTTTAGCTCCACTGATAAGTGCCTGGAGACACCCCACTCCACCAGTAAACTTTGGTCAGAAGGCACTCAGCTCTCTTGCTCTGTGGGTCAGCAAGCCTAGCTCCACCAATAAGTGCCTGGAGGCACCTCACTCTGCCAGGAGGCACCTCACTCTGTCAGGAAGCCTCCTGCCAAAGGCACTCAGCATTCTTGCTCCATGGGTCAGCTCCAGCACCATCTTGTGCTGGTCTTCTGGTTCTGCTGCTGCCATTTCTCTGCTGCTGCCATTTCTCTCCTCACTTCCTTCTGAGTCCTCACCAGAATTGTCTGACGTCCATAAACCCACCAACAGTCCTTCAAGGCAATCTAGGCTTTAACTATAGGCACTTTAAAACTCTTCCAGCCTCTATCCATTCACAGCTTCAAAACCACTTCCACATTTGAGGTATCTGTTAGAGCAGCATCCCACTTCTGGTACCAAATGTCCTATGCTGGGTTCTCCAGAGAAGCAAACCCAGTAAAGCCTATAAATATATATATAGGGAGACATTTCTATCAAGAAAATGGCTCATGTGGTTGCAGAGGCTGGAACGTCCCAAGTCAATGGGCCAGGATAGATGCTTCTGATTCACGTAGCCACGGGGGCTGGTGAACCCAAGATCAAAGCTCTGTGAGCAGGGCTCTTGCTCACAGGCTGCAAAGATGGATGAATCCCAACATGAGCGGGTAAGACTAGAGATAAGCTGCTAGCTCAAGTCCCAGGAACTGGAGGTGAGATGAACAGGAGCCAACTGCAGGATCCAGAGTCAGCAAAAGCCCCCGAGCCTTGCCAGAATGTCCACTTATATTCGATGCAGACCACACGCCCAAGGAAACTCCCTTTCAACTGATTGGCTACTCACAGCAGACCATATCATGGAGATAATCACATTATATCAAATCTCATCATGGAAGTGATCACAATATCTTACAACTGCCAAACCACTGAGAAATATGGCCCAGGCAAGTTGACACACAATCTTAACCATCACAGATGGGTTTAGAAAAGTTGTGGATTTGCCAACTGTGTGTGTATGTGTGTGTGTGTGCATGTGTGAGGGGTGAGAGCCATGCTCTTTTCAACTTTCTACATCCCAAGTGGAAGCCAAAGTCTCGTTAAAGTAAGTAATGTTTTTATTGATTTATTATCTGTCTTCCAAAAATAATAAAAATGTCAAAAAAGGAAGAAACTTATCTGTCTTATTAACATGTCTGTAAGTGTATTGAGCACATAGTAGATGCTCAATAAATATTTGTTAAATAAATGAATGTTTATAGGACATTGAAGCTTAGATTTAGGTGTTACGGCATATAGATAGTGTTTAAAACCAAGAGCATAGATGAAATCAGCAAAAGGGAAAATGTAGGGTGAGAAGAGCAGTGATTCAAAGTTGAAACCCTTGGAAACTCAAATGATACAAAATCAGGAAGAGGAGGAGACAGACTTCTGATAAAAGAGACTCAGAAGGAAAATTTGGGAGAGTCAGAAGGAAAAGTCAGAATGTCAGGAGAATAAGATGAGCATATTTTCATGGAAAACAAAGAAAATAGAGTTTCTGTGTAACTGATAAACATTTTAAAACGTGCTAGAGAAGTACAATGAAATAAACACTGACAATTGTCCATTGGAGTTAGCATGATGAGCGTCATTGCTCATCTTCTCCAGAGCGTTTTTAGTGTAGTATTAGAAGAAGAATCCACATTTCCTAAATCCACATTTCCTATGATATGGAAAGTAAATGGCAATTTGAGAATGTAGAGACATCTAGCATCCTGAACTCCTTTTTCTACTATTTATCTTATTAGTATGTCTACTGACTAGAGTAATATTTCCAGAAGGTCCTGGACCATATTTGCCTTGTCAATCTCTCTACCTCGTCATAGTAAGTGCTCAAAAAATATTTGCTGAATAATTGAAGGAATGGACTCTTTCGAGAAACTTAGTGAAAAAGGCAGGAACTTACTCAAAAGCTAGATAGAAATGTAGGCTGAAGGGAAGAACTTTTAAAAAATTTTATTAGGATGGGAGGATCAGACTCATTTAGCTTAATTTTCTTATGGTGTACTTTTGAAATATAAGTGAGCTATAAAAACACAGCATGATTATGATTGCAAGGAGTTTATAGTTTTAGGCTTAATAAAGTTATAAGTCTGTCTCACTGGAAGAGAAACATAAATTCACATTCTCTGCAACTTTAATTAAATTAAAACTGGAGAATACTATATTGCTTTTCCTGGAAGAGCAATTCTGAATTTTTATAGCATTTACTATGTGCGATGTGGCGCAGGGGTTAAGCACTTCTCTCCCAACCAAAAGGTCGGCTGTTCGAATCCAACAGCCCCTCCATGGGACAAAGATGTGGCAGTCTGTTTCTGTAATGATTACAGCCTTGGAAACATTCACTGAGTGTTTACTGTATGGTAGGCAATAATCTAAATTCTTTTCTCTTACTAACTCAATCATCACAGTAACTTTATGAGATAAGTATTATTAAGGAACACATGATTTTGCTCAATATCATTCCATAATTTGTAAGTGAATCCAGACCCTGCTTCTACTACACAGTTGTACTTAATTTGTATCATCACTCAATTATTTTCTATGTATTAACATTATTGCCAACTATATTGTAACTTCCTGAAGGGCAGGACCCATGTCTTATTCTACTTCTGTAGTACAATGTTTTGTACATAGAGGACAATAAATGTTAGGAGAAATTTTACATAAACTCAAGCTAGAGCAGCACTGTCAAAAAGAAATATAATGCAAGCCACATATCATTTAAATTTTTCTAGTAGTTCCATTAAAAAGGTAAAAAGAAATAGGTAAATTTATTTTAAGAATATATTTTATTTAGCTCAATATATAAAAAAATTGTCATTTCAACATGTAATCAATATAAAAATATTAACAAGATATTTTACATTTTTTTATTGCACTAAATCTGTTTACACTGGGTTCAATAAGTGTCTATTTTACACTTACAGCACATCTCAATTTGGCCTGGCCACATTCAAAGTGGTTGGTAATCACATGTGACTAGTGGCTACTGTTATGGACAGCATAGGTCTAATATCCTTTGATAGTCTTGGCTTGTTATTTTTTTATGTTTTGAGCAGCCCTCTCCTGTAGAGCCATTGCTGAAGAAAACACTTTGTATGTGCAATCTTTTCTCATCCTTGTACCTGCCAGCATTTAAAGCCAGACATGGTTGCAACCTATAGTGGCACACTTCATGTACTTCAGAGAGGCACTAGAGGAGAAATTGATAACTGAAATAAATTCAACTAAAATTTAGTTCCAATTCTATCCCAACAGGGTGGCTTTGCTCAGATGGGGTATCTCTAATTCTTTAGTTCAGAAAGGCCATCATTTTTTCATTCATTTGTATAGAGCATGCATTTTTTTCTAATTAGCACAGGGACGTCTATACCTTAGCACCTGTTATACTGCTCTATACATTATATACAAACTCTGTGAGGGCAGAGATTTTTGTATGTTTATATATGTCTTGTTCACTGCTTAGAACAGTACCCGGCAAGTAGAAGGTGCTCATTAAATTTTTTTTAGTGTATGAATCCTTTTATATCTGTCTATTCCTCTTTTGACTCTTTTGTTAACTCCTCTTCCTCCTCCCAAATTTTAAACCTGATTATTCCCCTAGTCCTGAGTCTTTTTCTCACTCTATTTTTCACTTTTGAGTCCTCATCTACTGTAATGATGTGACCATCTCTAATTAAATGCCACCCATACCTCTGTCTCCAACCATGCCCTCTATCCAAGATCCTCTCTCAAATTTCCAACTGTCCATGGCCATCTCCATATATTTGTTCCATAGGCACCCAAACTCAGTATATCAGTTGGCATTCAAACTGTCAGCCTACTATATCAGCTCCTCATTATGACAATGCTATTTAATTAATGGCACTATTATTTTGTTATTTTCCTTGCTTCAGATTCCACATCTATTTCTGGCAGCTAGGCCAATATCATTATTATAACCATCACCACTACCAACATCAGCATCTATCATCATCAATAATGTTTATATAATGCTTTACAGTTTGAAATATATTTTTACCTCCATCTTTTCTTCTCTGGTGGCTTGACCCTGTCTCCTTCCAGGGGACTAATTCTTGAGGTGGAAATACAAAGAGCCCAATATCAGTAGTTTGCTTGTTCATCATTACATGAGTCTTACGCCTCTTCCCACTCAGGCTTTGATGCCCCAAGTTTCCAGTGACTTATTTCTTTGCCTCTTTCTGGTAACTGTGTTCTTACCTTGCAATCCAGTTTCTCTTTAATGAGATATCCTGTTGCACTCCAGATTTTCCATGATGGAATAACTTTGCTTCAGAAGACCTGCTTATTTGAAATTGTGCTGATTACTTGATACAACCTGGCCTGATAAACCCAGTTATTTGACTCTATTTCTTAGAAAATGGCATATGAGTTTCACCTGCTCCTTTCAACCTATGAACTTATTTCCTAGCTGCAGACCTACTTCTTGGACTTTGATCCTTATTATACTGATCCTCAGTTTTGCTTACATAATTAAAGTACTGATTTTTCCTTCAACCCATAAACTGCCAGTATTGACTGCTTCCAGTTTGATCTATCCTACTTTGAACCAATCACTAATTATAAAAGGCACAATCCTCAATATATATAAAATATATTATCGTAAGCCATGTAGTGTATATAGTTGCTTAGGAAATTATGTTTTTTAGTGCCCTATCATTGGACTTATTACTTTTCTTCTGTCTGGTAGTTTTTAATTTTCCTAATTTGATTCAAGCAACCTGGCTATTGCCTTAATACTGACCCTGACTTTTATGCTTCAAGTTTGGCCAAATTCTGGGTTGTCGCTCTAGTTCTAACTCTTTGTCCTGCTATATACATTATCTGCCTGAGATTCTTCAGCAGATTATGCAACTAATTTCAGACCTGAGATTTTGCCTTGAATTTCAGCTTTTAGAGATGTTTTCTTTTATTATCCTAGTCCTAAATCTTTTGCCTAAACCAAAACATTGGTTTGTCTCAGTAAGCCTAGCCCTTGTTCTTTACCTCATAGTCACAAATATGATGTTCCTAATACTGATAAGGAGCCCTGGTGGCATAGTGGTTAAGAGCTCGGCTGCTAACCAAAAGGTTGGCAGTTCAAATCCACCAACCACTCCTTGGAAACCCTATGGGGCAGTTCTACTCTTTCCTAAAGGGTCACTATGAGTTGGAACCAACTCGACGGCAACTAACAACGACAACAACAATGCTGATATGGCCTAGATTAATTCCTACCTGCTGTTGTGAAACGCCTCTTGACCATTGTAGCCTTTGTTTATCTTTTACTCCTCTTACAGCACTAAGTAACAGAAAAGTTGGTGCTTAATTATTATTGTCATATTATCTGCTATTATGTATTCATCTTATCTCTTCAACCATATTATAAGTAATTTATGAATAGTAATCATGCTTTTGGGGCCCTGGTGGCACAGTGGTTAACAGCTATGGTGAGTTACAGCTGCTAACCAAAAGGTCAGAAGTTTGAATCCACTAGCCACTCCTTGGAAACCCTATGGGGCAGTTCTACTCTGTCCTATAGGGTCTCTGTGAGTCAGAATCACTCCAGGTCAACGGGTTAATCATGCTTTAGCATTTAAATGAACTGAAATAGGCAGTTAGTATTTACAATTAATGAATTGACCAAGTGATCAAAATACAACCAGGCTGAAGACTGCAGTATGTGATTTTTTAAGGTGTTGCTTTATTCATGCAATACATCAAATAAGAAATCGGTCTCACCTTTTTTTTTTTTTTTTTTAACTTCGTTTTCTTTGCTTTCTACCATTTAATCAATTGCTCAGCACAGGACTCTATTGACTGGCTGATAAGATCACAAAGTTGTCATGGACCCTAGTGAATCTCACTGGAAATGAGCTACTAATTTATATAAGTTATGCCACTTTGTTTCCTATACTACCTACAGTGATTTCACTGTATTTGAATAATAATAAGTGATTTGTTTTTCATTTTTCAAAAGATATATTATTTGATGATATTTTCCTTTTTTTTTATATTTCTATATATAAGATTTGCATTAAACATTGACATAAGTGTGTTAAGTGTTCTGCAAGTTTCTACTCTCAAGGAATGCATATTATAAGAACACAATGAACCTCAAACTAAACCTCACACCTTATACCAAAACAAAACAAAATAATAACAACAACAAAAACCTGGAATAGTTTTCTTGAGGCAAGCAAAGAATATTTCCTCCTGTTAAAACGGCATAGGGGCAGTGTCTGAACTCCTCTAACTTCACAAGGGGAAAGGAGAATCAAGATCAACAGCCAAGGCTGATTCCCATGAGGCAGAGGCCAGACAAGCCTCCTCTCTCTGCCATCTTTATTAATTCTGACAACAGCCGTCCCTCACACAGCACTCTCTACTTCTCTGCTGGGTTCAATAATTCATTGCAATGGGCGCACAGAACTCAAAGACCATACTCATGATTATGGGGTTTATTATAAGGGAAGTAACAGTTATAATTCAGGCTCAGGAACACTCTGGATATAGTTCTTTCATCAAGACAACCTCTTCCCAGCCGTGCTCACTGGCATACCTCTCCCTGGCCCTAGGCCTCTTTCCAGAGGCACTCAGCTTTCTCTCTCCGTGAGCCAGGAAGCCCACCGCAGTGTCTCCTGCTGCCAGGTCTTTGCTGCCAGGTCTCCTGCCAGTGCTTCTCACCATCTTCAGGGTTACAGCTTGCTCTCTCTTGCTGTATCTCTCTTTCTGTCTGTCTCCTGATTCCAAGAGCTTCTCAGTGCAAGGATCCCAGGTCCAGAGGATGCACTTTCTGCTCCTGGTGTTCTTCCGTAATGGTGGTAGGATCCTCCTCTCTGCTCTGGAATTGGCTCTCTTTTAAGGAAAAACTGACCAATCCCCTTGGTAGGCCACAATTACTATATCACACAGTCCCACCCAATCACCTGGGTGGGAGTTACAAGACCATGGCTAGAAAGGCCACACACAAGAATAATCCACTACCCCTCCCAAATTTCAATTACTGCGTATACTCTTATCTGATATACTTAAAGATTTTTTTTGCTTTCTTCTTCAGTACAGTTACCTAATACTGTTTCTTATACAATGGCAGTCCTGAATATTAAAGAAAATGCTTCTTTTCATTATGAACCCATCCCTTTTTATACAATGGCTATGTTATATTTAGTCTAATAGACCAAGATACTTTTCCTATTGATTTTACTTACTCTGAGTTTGTGGCTGCTTCACTCAAGCAAATAGGATTTTTTTACAGTTAATCACATTTTATAGACTAAGACTTTGAAAAATTCAAGTGAGTTTATTCTCCCCTTTAAGAAGATTTAAAAAATACCCAAGTTGACATATTGAGCAGATATATTTTGTCACTCCACTTTATCCAGAAAAAGAACAATATAGGAGGACTCATACTACCTGATTTTAAAAATTACTATAAAGCTTGGCTTTTTTCAAAACTGCTTGGGTAATCTACTCCTTTTGCTTTTCATATAAATTTTAGAATCAGTTTATCTGTATCTATAAAAAATCATGCTGAGATTTTGATTTGAATTACATTAACTCTTTAGATCAATTTGGTATCTTATATATAATGAATCTTTGAATCCACAAACACTGTATGTATCTTTATAAAGCTATAGAAATCAAAGGAGTCCCTGGATGATGCAAGTGATTAAGTATTTGACTATTAACCAAAGGTTGGTAGTTTGAACTCACCCAGAGGCACCTTGGAAGAAAGGCCTGATGACCTGCTTCTGAAAGGTCACAGCCTTGAAAACCTTATGGAGTACAGAATACATGGGGTCACCATGAGTCAGAATCAATTTAATGGCAATTTTTTTTTTTTTTTTTGTATAAGAATCAAGGGAGTGTGGCATTAGCAAAGGGATAGATTAATGGAATAGACTAGAATCCAAAAAAAAAATAGAGTCCAGGCATATATGGCCAATTGATTTTTTGAAAATGGTGCAAAGGCAATTTAATGGAGAAAGTAGCTTTTTTTCAACAAATGATGTTGGAACAATCGTACATCTATATGAGAAAAAAATGAACCTCAAACCAAACCTCACACCTTATACAAAAATTATCTGAAAATGGATCATAGTTCATAATGTAAAATATAAAACTGTAAAAATTTTAGAAGGAAACATACGACAAAATCTTTGTAACCTGGTATTAAAGAAAAAGTTCTTAAATATGACACCAAAAGCATAATCCGTAAAAGAAAAAAGTGATAGATTGGATGTAATCAAAACTAAAAAGTTTTGCTCAATGAAAGACACTTTTAAAAGAATGTAAAGACAAGATATGGACTGGGAGAGGAGAAAATATTTGCAAGTCAAATGTTTAATAACAACAACAAAAAAAAACTTGTATCTAGAATACATAAAGAACTCTCAAAACTCAACAATAAGAAAAACCCAATTAAAAATGGGCAAATTATTTCAATAGACACCTCATCAAAGAAAATATATGGATGGCAAAAAAGCACATGAAAAATGTTCAACATTAGTTATCCGGGAAATGCAAATTAACACCACAATGAGACATCACTACATAGAATGGTTAAAAATAACTGAGAATGCCAAGTGCTGGTGAGGAAGCAGAGCAACAGCAACTCTCATACACGGCTTCTGGAGATGCAAAATAGTAAAGCCACTCTCAAAAACAATTTGGCAGATTCTTATAAAGTTAAACATACATTTATATATGACCTACGTCCCTGGGTGCCCTTGACCACTAACCTAAAGTTTGGTAGTTCAAACTCACCCAGCAACACCAAGGAAGAAAGTCCTGGTAATCTGCTTCTGTAAAGATTACAGCCAAGAAAACCCTATGGAGCAGTTCTGCTCTGATAACACATAAGGTCGCCATGAGTTGGTATCAATTTGATGGTAATGAATTTGGTTTGTTTTTTAACATATGACCTAGTAATCCCACATCTAGGTATTTACCTGAGAGAAGTGAAAATTTATGTTCATGTAAAAACCTGTATAAGAACACTTACAGCAGCTCTATTCATAATTGCCAATAACTGGAAAAACCCCAAATGTCCTTCAACAGGTGAATAGATAAGCAAACTGTGGTACATTCCTGCAATGGAATATTACTCAGATATAAAAAGGAATGAATGAATGATAACGGTAATAACACGAATAAACCTTAAAATCTCAAAGGTATTATGCTAAATGAATAAAGTCACTATCAAAAGTTATATACCATATATTTCCATTTATTTGACATTCTGGAAAAGGCAAAACTACAGCAATAAGACCATGTCAGTGGTTCTCAGGGGTTAAGGTCTGCGTGAGGGTGTGACATCACAAAGGAGTTTTTTTTGGTGATGGAACTGTTCTGTATCCTGATGGTGGTGGTGGTTACATAAATTTATATATGTGTCAAAATTCATAGAACTGTACACCACATAAAAGTCAAATGTATTATATATTAATTTAAAATTGAAATATAATAAAATGATAAGAAAATGAAATTATATTCAGCCTAGTTTTGGTGTAAGTGAATTTGCTCATAGTCTAATCTTCTGATTGTAATACAGAAAAGATAGCATACATGAGGAGAGAAACTGTGTGTAATGTGTGAGAAATAGAAATAGTTTCCATGATGAGTGATATAAGGAATCCAAAATGATCATCATATTTGTTTTATTTTTGTAATAGATACACATTATAAATTCGCATTTTACAAGCTTATGCTCCTAAATGATGCTACACTTAATGTAATGCTAAATTTAGTTTTAATTTCCTGAGTCTACTCTGGATGAGTGTTGCTGTGGGGGTCCGGGGAGGTGTGAGTTTAGGGGTGGTACTGAAGGCGGTGATTAGAACATTTTAAGCTTGAAGTTATGGTAATGCATGTCATGTCTCCGGTTTGCCATAGACACACCATCTCAGCGGGTACAGTTTATTCTCGGAACTGAAGATGATGATGAGGAACACATTCCTCATGACCTTTTCACAGAACTGGATGAGATTTGCTGGCGTGAAGGTGAAGATGCCGAGTGGCGAGAAACAGCCAGGTGAGGATTTTTTGTTTACTAAAAGAATTTTCCTTTTATTTAGAGATTCATAATGCAACACTTTTTGCAAACATCTGTGAGTGCTGCTGATTTCTAAAGTTGCTCATCTGGTCTGGCATATCCTGTAATGGGATATGGGTCAGAATGAAATCTAAAGGCAGTAATTATAGTAAACAGTGACACAGAGCCAGCAACAGCTGCAGTCTTAAAGATAAACAGTAACGCAATTTGTGTGTCATCAGCAAAACAATAGAAATTTAAGAGTAATTTATTTCCATCTTTTTGGCTGCTGGCTCATGCCCAAACTAGTGATATCATATATAACTTGAGTGTAAGGCTTGTATAAAGAAAGAACAAACATCATGAAGAGACTTTAGGTACAGTCCTGAATTTCATGTACTATTCGATGAGGGTAAAAATATTTTCTAATATATTTCTAGGATATGTATATACTTAAACATGGTAGTTTTTTCAAAATAATTAAAAAATTATTTTTATCTATCATTTGTAATTGATATTTCTATATTACTATGTTGTTAGGTGTCATCGAGTCAATTCTAACTATATGATTGATGAATTGCTACAAAAATGAACTAAATTTTGGGTTTATTCGTTATTCTTTTTTTGCTCACTTGCTCATTTACTTAACGGACGTTTATGGAGTACTTATCATGTGCCAGGTGCAATGGATATAGAACAAAACAAAAATCTTATATCTTACTTTTAGTGATCTTACAGTCTAATGGAGGATTTAGACGAGTAAATAATGTTGTGTAAGCGCTACGGTACACGTGTTCACTAGGAACTGTGGGCACACTTCATCATTTCCCCACTGCTTCCAAAATTTTAATTTAAGTATCAGTCACCTGGGATCTTGTTAAAATGCAGATTCAGTAGGCCTTGGAATAGGGCCTGAGATTCCGCATTTCTAACAGGCTCCTAGGTAGTGTCATGTCAATATTTTTGGTTTGAGTAGCAAGGATCTAAACCAGGAGAGGGGATCTGGATAGTCTCCCTGGAGGAGACAATTCCTGAGCTAACTCTTGGAGACTGAGTAGGACTTAACCAGTTGCTGTCAAGTCATTTCTGACTCAAGGCCAACCTATGTGTGCCAGAGTAGAACTGCTCCATTGGATTTTCAGTGGCTGATTTTTCAACAGTATGTCTCCAAGCATTTCTTCTCAGGCCTCTGTGTGGACTAGAACCTCCAACCTTTTGGTTAGCAGCCAAGCATGGTACTGTTTACACCACCCAAAGACTCCTGATTAGGACTTAGCTAGGCAAAAAAGTGGGGGTAGGGGGTTATAGTCCAGGCAGAGGGAGCAGGATGTGCTTGAACACATCCGTTGACCTGGGTTTGACTGTTTTCTTAGGCTATGCCTTCCATCTAGGAGACCTGGTGGTACAGTGGTTAAAGTGCTCAGCTGTTAACCAAAAGGTCGGTGGTTCAAACCTGACAGCTGCTCCACGGAAGAAAGATATGGCAATCTGCTTTCATGAAGATGACAGCCTTGGAAACCCTATGGGGCAGTTCTACTCTGTCCTGTAGGGTCATTATGAGTCAGAATCAACTCAAGGGCAATTTATTTATCCCTTCTGTGGTCAGAGAGCTCTAATTGTTAGGAAATTATTGTTTTTTGTTTTTTTATTTTTGGACATATCTGTTAGTGGCCTTCAGATTGCAACAGTGTTCTGAAAGCCAAAGTACTCCATTGGATTGTGTTAAACTGGTGGTTGCATTTAATAGTTGCCTTAACTCTATCTACCCAGACTTATTGTGGAACTATTCAATCATGATAATAAATATTATAAATAATACTGTCCCAATTAATTCTTTTTTTTATTGTTATATTTTAAGTGCAAGTTTACAATTCAAGTTAGTCTCTGATACAAAACTTTATACATACATTGTTATGTGACCATAGCTGCTCTCCCTGTACTGTGACAGCACACTCTTCGTTTCCACCCCGGATTTCCTGTGTCCATTCAACCAGCTCCTGACCCTCTCTGCCTTCTCATCTCACCTCCAGACAGAAGCTGCCCATTTAGTCTCATGTATGTACTTGAGCTAAGAAGCACTCTTCACAAGTATCATTTTATGTCCCACAGTCCAGTCTAATCTTTGTCTGAAGAGTTGGCTTCAAGAATGGTTTAGTTCTGGGTTGACAGAGAGTCTGGGGGCCATGCTTTCTGGGGTTCCTCCAGTCTCAGTCAGACCATTAAGTCTGGTCTTTTTCCTAGAATTTGAGTTCTGTACCCCACTTTTTTCCTGCTCCATCAGGGACTCTCTGTTGTGTTCCCTGTCAGGGCGGTCATTGGTGGTAGCCAGGCACCATCTATTTCTTCTGGTCTCAGGCTGATGCAGTCTCTGGTTTATGTGGCCCTTTCTGTCTCTTGTGGCCCAATTAATTCTTGTTTGATGTATTTTGAGTGGCTTTTACAGCTCTCCTTAATAAAAAAAAAAAAAAAAAACTAAAAGAAAATAGAAAAAAATAAAATGGCTATTACCATTATAACATTAAAAAATTAAAACTAGTAACTGCCAATAGTTAAAATTCAAGAAATACAGAAAGATTAAAAAAAAATCCCTCCACCCTTGTTTACATCCCCTTTCTTCGAAGTAATCACTGTTAACAGTTTCTTGTGCATCTTTCCAGAAAAACTTTAATGTTTAGATCTGTATGTAAAATGCATATCATTTTTTATTTACATGATAGGAATTATATAATATAGTGTTCACACCTTACTTTTTTTTACTTAGTAATATATTTTGGGATATTTTCCACATCAGCAATACAGATTTATTCAACCTTTTTTAATTACTACATTGCATTCAGTTATATGGATGAACTTTCTTTTGTTTAGCCAGTCTTGATAGACATTTATGTTGTTTGATTTTTTGCTGTAAACATTGCTACAATGATCATTTACACATATATGTTGGCATTATTTTATTAGTATTTATGCAAGGTAAATCTCTAACAGTGGAATTTATGTATCAAAGAGAACGGACTTTTTTTTTTTACTTTGATATATACTACAGAATTGCCTTCATAAAATGTTTTGGCAATTTACATTTCCACCAACAATATGAGAGTGCTTATTTCCCCCAAACCCTTGCCACTGACTTTTAAAAATTTTTGCTAATTTGACAGATGAAAAATAAATCTCATTGTTTTAATTTGCATCTCTTTATTAATGAGGTTGAGCATCTTTTTGTGTTTTTATTTCTTTTCCAGTGAAATACTTGTTTATTTCTTTTATCTGTTTTATGTCAAATGATTATTTTCTTTATTTCCCTTTTTGGATACCTTAATTTGGTGGTATGTTATTCTGTGTGAATTACCATTTTATGGAAAATTTACATAAAATTTATCAATTTTCCCCATGATTCTTGCTTTCTGTGGTAAGATTTTATATATAGAACTAAATTTGAAGTATTTTTTTAACCTGGTAGATTTTAAGATTGAGAACCTTCTAATTTTTTTCTTCTAACTGCATCAAAAACTAAGTACTTGAGGCTTTTAAAATCACAACATATGTGCTCATCTTATTTATTTGGAGAAAGAAAATCAATATATAATAATCTTCTTTACAAGTTAGTAATACAACTTTTGCTCTTTCATGATTAAAGAGTTGTTGATGAGAAAGTTGAAGTGTACATCTCCCTGTTTAAGCCTAGAAGCACAGAAACAAGAAACAGGTTTTTTCATGGATGACTTGAAAGAAGTCCTGTGGTTATGGTACTAGACAGGTCTGGTTAGTTAGGGTCTCTTCAATGTTTTGCTAAGAAGCAGTTTTTGGAAGCATTTCCCTTAGATTCTTTTCTTCACCCTCATTCATAAAATAACTAAGAAGTAAAATTAGAATATATATTTTGGCATGAGTAACTCTCTTATTCTTAAAATAGTTGATGATTTTTCATCTTCCAAATCAGTGACTTCCTTGTAACTTGTCCACTCATGTAAAGTGAGGAGGTAGCAGAAGCAATACTAGAATTAGATTCAGATCCACCAGGCGCTCCTTGGAGACCCTATGCAGCAGTTCTACTCTGTCCTATAGGGTCGCTATGAATCGGAATAGACTCAATGGCAATGGGTTTTTGTTTTGTTTTGTTTTGTTTTTTTTTGGTTTTCACCCTGTCACAGTTGAGCAGGTAGGATTTTATAATGCTCCAGTTGGATTGACTTAAGCAATGTCAGCTATATGTATATCCCAAACCACCAACATGTATTGCTGGTATTTCTAAAGAACGAAAGAGATGATCTAGTTAATTAGTAGCTTTTTCTAATGTTAATAGATAGGAACTGTGTTCTTAGCCATGCTTCTGAAACCTTACGCATGGCACATCTCTTTGAGGTTCAGGGAGACCTCTGATGAGCACTCAAAATGGTAACAGATATTGAAGAGAAGGATAGATAAATTTTGGCTGAAACACAGCACTTTGGGGAAGAACAGAACGTGTTTATTAAGGACTTAGAAATGTAGTAGATTTTAAAGTGGCAGAAGTAATTTTGCTCTGGCTGCCCTTGTTCTTCTAAAAAATGCTAATTTTAACTAATTCATGACTCCTTCTGATTTTTCAAATGAAATCTAATTCTAATAAACTCATTAGTATAACCATCTGAAGCATTTCTTTCTTTTGGTTAGTATTCCAGGTGGGATTAATAATTTTCTACTGTAAGTGTAGAAATAAAAGGGACATTTTATCAGCGCATTGCACCTGTCACATATCACATCTTGAATAATTCATGTCCACTGTCTGTTGCCAAGTAAAACTGAAGTAAAGTTTTAGATTTTGAAGCTAAATTTTTGAATCATGATAATTTAATAAATTTTTTGTGAAAACCAGCTGTTCACTTTTAAAAACCCTAAAAGAAGCCATATGACAAGGCTAATGAAATCAACGTAATTACAATGTCCTGCTTATAAATAACATATAATGTTATTAATAGAAACATACATAAAGATACCACAGCTGTGCAATTGTGGAGACAACATGCTTGACTCACTGTGGTTACTCTTTAAAAGTGCTTTCCACAAATGAGCTCAGAAGAGACGAAGCAGGGGGTAGCAGTTAGGCTCTGATACATACATGGTAGTGTGGAAAAGGATTATTACATCAAAGCAATTTTATTGCTGCTGTGAAGGCTTTTGATATTCAAAATTAGTAAATGGTCAAGTGATCAAGAGTTTTCAGTAGAACGTGAGGTGTGAAGACAATATGGATTAAGAATAGATAAAGTGCATAGACTCTAGGTTTAGATATATTTCATGTCCTCTTAAAATGACCACAGGCACTCTATGCTATGTATACTTTTCTCTAGCTCACACTGTGACTATGCCCCCATCCTCCATATCCCCAACTCTACCCAAAAAAGCCTCAGAAGAGGATTTTTTTTCTTGAGACATTCCTTACTTTCCCCAAGGCTATAAATTACTTTCTGTTTGGGTAGAATCAGAATTAAATATTCTTAGAAAAGTTAAACTGAAATAGTGGAAATAGAGTAAACAAAAGGAATAAAGAAGTTTTATGGAAAACATCTATTTCTAATTTGCAGAAGAATTTTATTTCATAGATTTTAACATGTGTATTGTATAAGAGATTATCATCAACTTAATTCTCAAAGAATCAATTTGATGAAACACCCATTTTATGTTGCTGTTTAGTATAAGGAGATTGCAATGTGCTAATCATGTATAAAAACAGATCCAGACATACTGAAGGGAATGAAAGTAATCTACTCAGAGTTTAAATCCTTCTCTCCATACAAAACATCATTGGCCTACAATTTTGATTTATTTATTTATTTTGCATCATCCCTTACATCTCTCTCATGACTTTGAAATCTTTGTTTGCTTTGATTTGCTATTCAAGTAAATGTTAGCTGAGTTTATCTGAAAACTGGAACAAATTGCAACCCTTTAGGTCATTAACTGCAATCAAGCATCTTGCAACTGACAGTATATTCAGTGACTTAAAAATCTTAAAACAAAATTTGGTGTGTTCCGAGAGCTGTTAATTTTTATCTTTGAAGTATGAAATGGAAGTAAAAAAGAAAAGAGATATATACTTATATATTTACGTATAGATATTATTTTTAATGTAGTCTCTTTAAAATATTCATTTAAATATCTGTAAAGCTTTTGGCATCATTCTGGAGCTGGCATAAAGCATTGAATCTTGAAATGTTTAATGTCTTTAGTAACTTGATATTTGTAACTTGTGGGTTTATTTTTATGGCAAGTACCTTCTCCCTCCTGTTGTAATAATTATATAATCTATGGCTATAGCAAACCTTCCATTCATATAGCATATATTTAGCCATCTTAACTACCAAACTGCTTGGAACTCCCAGGGACTCAACACTTTTTTTCTAAGAGGACCAGACCCTCAATTTGAAAGGCATTATTCTAAAGAAAGGATTTTTCTTTCTGAAGAAAGCAGTCCTCTTGGATTTACTTTTAAAATGCCTTTTCAGATACACACATAGGTCAATGGAACAGAATAGAGAACCCAGAAATAGACCAACAGAAATACGACCAACTGATTTTTGACAAAGGGGAAAAAGCTATTCAATGGAGGAAGGAAAGTATTTTCAATAAATGTGCTGGAAAAGGTTGGACATCCATAGGTGAAAAAATGAAAATTGATGTAAACCTCACAGTGTATATGAAAATTAATTCAAGATGGATCATGAATATAAACGTAAAACAAAAAACTATAAAACTTTTAGAAGAAAGTATAGGAGAAAATCTTTGGGACCTAGGGCTAGCAGATAAAGTTTTAGATATGACACCAAAAGCACAATTCGTAAAACAAAATATTGATAAATTGGACTTCACAATGAAAATATTTGCAAACTATATATCAGACAAGGAGCCCTGGTAGCACAGTGGGTAAGAGCTCAACTACTAATCAAAAGGTTGGCAGTTCAAATCCACCAGCCACTTCTTGGAAACCCTATGGGGCAGTTCTCCTCTGTCCTATAGGATCACTATGAGTTAGAATCGACTTGATGGCAATGAGTCTGTTTTTTTGGTTTGTATATATCAGACAAAAGTCATAGATATAGAATATATAAACAACTCTTAAAGCTCAATAGTATGAAAACAAACAAATTTAAAAAATGGACAAAAGACATGAAGAGACATTTCACCAAAGATGAGATACATAGGGCAAATAAACACATAAAAAGATGTTCAACACCATTAGTCGTTGTTGTTAGGTGGTATTGAGTTGGTTCCAACTCATGGTGTCCCTATAGGACAGAGGAGAGTTGTCCTATAGGGTTTCCAAGGAGCACCTGGTGGATTTGAACTGCCAACCTTTGGTTGGCAGCCAAGGTCTTAACCACTATGCAACCAGGGCTCCCCATTAGTCATTAGGAAATGCAAATTAAAACCACCATGAGATACCACTACACACCTGATAGGATAGCTAAAATTTAAAAAAAAGTTATAATAACAAATGCTGGCAAGGATGTGGAGAAACTTGATTTCTCATGGATTACTAATGGGGATGTAAAATGGTAGAACCAGTTTAGAAAACAGTTTGGCAGTTTCTTATAAAACTAAACATGCGTTTTATATACAACCCACCAATCACATTCTTGGGCATTTTTTAATTCAAGAGCAATGAAAACTTATGTTCATGCCAAAACCTTTACATGAATGTTCATAGAAGCTTTAGACAACCCAAATGTCCTTCAATGGTTGAATGGTTAAACAAACTCTGATATATCCATATTATGGAAGCAGACTGAATATGGCAAAACTACGGTGATGGAGAACAGATTAGTGGTTGCAAGGGGATAGGAACAGACAGGTGAGGATGTGAATATAAAGGTGTCGCATGAGGGAGTTCCTTTTTGGTGATAGAACAGCTCTGTATTTTGATTGTAGTGTTGGTCACATGAATCTATACATGGGATAAAAATGCATGGAACTACACACACGCACGCACACGCACTGTCTTCTTAGGATTTTTAAATTATTTTAATGTTTATTTTCAAAAGAGCCAAGATAAAATAATATAGATGCTTTGTCACTTATTTAATCATCTTCACTCTTATCTGGGAGGAAAATTTAACTATAAATCTTTTAAGAAAGAGTAATCATTTAATGTAGTTGAAAAAAATTTTAAATTTTAAAATGAATATATTTTAAATGTATATTTACAATACATATGAATATATTTATAGTATATAAAATAATATTTAAAATGAATATATTATTAAAGTTATTACAGCTTGCAAACAGTATTATTGCATTGGCTAGTTCATAGAGTTATACTTAGGTAATTAAGAGACTTCTTTTTTTTTTTTTTTTCAGTAATGTACAAACACAGTTTTCAGTATTTTTTAACTGACTAAAATTTTGGACAAGATGTTTTGAAGCAGTTTTATATATAAGGATGGCAGAAAGTACTATAGCTCCAGAAACCTTAATTGAGGACATTTTTCACATAGAGAGACATCACACTGTTCAACCTTTCATAACCCTAAGTCTTCTTTACCACTGTTTGGACTGGAAACTAGATTTCAAATCTAACAAGGTTCTTTAGTCAAAGTAACAACAAGCATAACTGCTGTTATAGTCTCCCTTTCTTTTGCTCTTTTTGTCTGGAAACCACATTATATGTCAGTAGCATACGAGGTGATAGGAAATAAAAGTTGTATCCACTCCCTTAATGCCACTTTTTTTATGGAAAGTTGCATTATAGTCCATTCCACAAAATACAATGTTTGAATCTTACTCACAAAGGAAAAAGATGTATTTTTGTTCAGCACAGTAGATAATGAAGAAAACAAATGTGGCTCACTTAAAGAGAGAGGGAGAGAAAAAAGAACATTTTTCAACTTGACATTGTCCCAGACCAGGATGCAAATGAAACATTACATTGATTATTTCCACTATAGACATTAGCATAAGACATTTGAGCTGAAAGAAACTAAACCTGACCTGTTGCTGTGTAGTCAATTCTGACTCATAGTGACCCTATAGGACAGAGTAGAACTGCCCCATAGAGTTTACAAGGACTGCCTGGTGGATTTGAACTGCCAATCTTGGTTAGCAGCCATAGCACTTAACCACTATGCCACCACGGTTTCCATTTGAGCTGAAAGGGACCATAAATTCAACTGAAGTGATTGTCATATGGTGTAAAATGGGTACAAACTCTGGAAAAAAACAAAAACAACTTGGAGTTCAATCCAGGTTTGATAAGATCACTGGCTAGGTGACCTTGGATAAGTCATTTAGTAGGTCAAAGTTTACAGATGAGAAAACTGCAGCCCAGAGGAATTGAAAGAATTTCGTGAGGTCACGCGGCTGTTTATTTTGTAGAGTAAGGACAAAAACCTAGATTTCTTTTTTAGTCCTAACCAGTTCAAGACACTTTCCATAATACTATCCTGTCTTAAAATGTCCACCAAGAAGTTGATCCTTGTGATATTGACGTTTATAATACGACTATGACTATGGCCTTACCTTTTTTTCTGTAAGAAATATTGATTTATTTATATTTATCAAAATCATATTCACTCTCACCATTAATTCTAACTAGGATTTTTATGCTGGTATGAATAGCTAAGGAAGTCCTGGTAGCATAGTGGTTAAGAGCTGCAGCTGCTAACCAAAAAGTCGGCAGTTCGAATCCACCAGGAGCTCCTTGGAAACTCTACAGGACAGTTCTACTCTGTCCTGTAGGGTCTCTATAAGTCATAATCGACTCGACGATAACGGGTTTTTTTTTTTTTTTGGTTTATGAATAGCTAAAATGTCGATCTGTGTTGGTTGGTATAGGCTAAATTATGCTATCATAAACATCCTGCAATCTCCGTGGCTTAAAACCACAAAGGTTTATTTATGGCTCATGGTAAATGGGTCAGCAGAGGCTCTGCTTATGTGTTTATTGTAGTTACTCAGGAGCCCTAGCTGATGGAGCAGCCTCTATCTCAAACATTGCTGGTTGCTATGTCAGAGAAAGAGAGAGCTCCAGAGGATCTCATCCTGGCAATTAAATACGCTAATCTAGAAGTGAAGCGTGTAATTTCTGCTCACAACTCATTGGCCAGAACTAGTTACATGACCTCACCCAAATAAAAGGGAGCCAGCTAGTGATAGCCTACTCCTTACTAGAAGAGGTAGAGAACCAACTGTAGCTGATGAACAACGCTATAGACCATCACATGACATGTGAGGTATTATGGACCTGTTAAGGGCTGAAAAACTTTAAGAGTCACCAATATGCAAAATTCCTAGCTGTTTAGACAAAAATGTCCTGTACAATCGCCAGAACTGAAGAAATACTGTCAGTGATTTGGGGCTTAAATATAAGTTTTTTCAACCTCTGTGTGTTCTGTAAAGTTATGATAGGCACATCTATTCTCTTTCTGTAAACTACTGGTTTCCTTTTCACTTCCTGACACTGAGGATAGATCCATAGCCTTCTTGATCTATTTTGCCACTCTGCACACCAATCAAGGAGCCCTCGTGGTGCAGTCGTTAAGCACTTGGCTGTTAACTGAAAGATTGGTGGTTTGAACCCACCAGGTGCTCCGTGGGAGAAAGATGTGGCAGTCTGCTCCCATGAAAGTTACAGCCTTGGGAACCCTATGGGGGAAGTTCTACTTCATTGTATGGGGTCGCTATGAGTTGGAATTGACTCGACTGCAGTGGGTTTGGGTTTGGGCACATTAATCATTCCGATTAACCTTTTTAGTTAGTTATTTTTGGCTGATCCACTGATTCCCTAACTAGTTACTCCCACATATTTGTTCCCTGGCAGAGCTGGGTCATTTGTTTACATAAAAATAATAATATAGCCACATAGAGAATTTGAGTGATATTGCACAGAGAGAGGAAGTTAGGGCCAAAAATAACTAAGGAGAGAAGGAATGAAGGATATGCTAAGTATAGAAAGGGGAGAGAAAGTCAATTTAGGCTAAGGTTCATTAGAAATGGTGAAATTAAATTGGTCATTTATTGAGATTAGAGAGCAAGTACCTAAAGGGAGAAAAGATTGAGTGACTTGTTCCTGAGCAGCAAAATCATTGCCTTCTTTCTATCTCTTCCACTGATTTTGCTCAAAAGCAAAACTGGATGCTTTTGTTGTTGTTAGTTGCTGTCGAGTCAACTCCGACTCATGTGTACTATTCATTTCTCTCCAGGAAGGCAGTGGTCTCTCATTTAGCACCATGGTATCAAGGTTCTTCTCCTATTCTCCATCCCTAGCAGGAGCACCCAGGTAACGGGAGATGAGCTCAGTTCTCCTATATTCAGTCACTAGGAAGTGACCTCGATCACTAGATTTCATCCAAACAGGCCTAGTAAGGATTTTCCCTATCGAAATGTCCCCAGATTATACTAGCCTACCTAAAAATTCAGTGGAAAAATAATCAAGAAACAAATATTCTGGTTTAAGATTTCCCACCAAAGAAAAATGAGTATCTTCCATTTTCTCTTGTATCTATTTCAGTTATCATTATATTTCTATGAAAAAATATACTCTCTTTATTCATTATACATAGCTTTACAGTGACCACTGATTAAACTTTTACATTAAAATGTTTTTTTCAGAGCTAGAAAAATTAACGAAAATAACATGAGTTTTGCTTTGTTTTCAATATATCTTTTGATTACAAAAACAATGCTCATTAAATGGAATTAAAATGAAATAGACCAAGTGACTTGGGCTAGCTTTAACATACTTCCAAAACCCATGAAACCAAGAAGCAATATGAATATCTTTCTATTTCTACTTTTTATTATTGGGATAAAGGATCATTCATCTATAATATAATAATATTCAATGTGCCGACAATAATGTTTCTTTGCCTAGGTGGTTGAAGTTTGAAGAAGATGTGGAAGATGGAGGAGAAAGGTGGAGTAAGCCTTATGTAGCAACTCTTTCATTGCATAGCTTGTTTGAGTTGAGAAGTTGTATTCTGAATGGAACTGTGCTGCTGGACATGCATGCCAACACTTTAGAAGAAATTGCAGGTATATCTTTTTGCCCTCAGTCTCTTTACTCTTATGGGTGCAGCTGATTTTTGTTACTGTCTTTTACTTGTAATTCTATACGTGTGTGAACTTCGGAAAATGAATTCTCATTATCACTGTCCTGTGTTGTTGTTATTTGCTGTCAAGTCAGCTCTGACTCATGACGACCTTATGAATAACAGAACAAAGCATTGCCTGGTCCAGGGCCGTCTCCATAGTCTTTGATGTGTTTGAGCCCATTATTGTAGCTGTTGTGTCAATTAATCTCATTGAAGGTTTTTCTCATTTTTGCTGACCTTCTACTTTACCAAACAGGATGACCTTATGCAACCTTAAAAATCATTTTGCCTAGCCCTTAATTTTGGAAAAAAGGAAGCTGAATCTCAGAGAAAGATGGCCTAGCTGTTTAGTGGTAGGTCTAGAATAAAATCTGAATCTCTGGAGATCCTGATACCCATTCAGTATTTCTAGTTTTTCACTGTCATAATTAGTTAGACTGCCACCACTAGCTAATTAAAGGAAAACAAAACAGTTAAATCTAGAGATTAACTTCTCAATGTTTAAATACATGAAATAACCAAATGAAAAAATTTCAGTAAACAGGAAAGTGTTGGTTTAAATGGACATAGGAAGGTATGGCCATTTTTTAAAACTGAATTAAAACTCCTGAATTCCACAGAAAGCCAAGTGATGCAGTGAGATTAGTTTTGTAATTTAATACTATGATTAGCCCCTGGAATGAATGATTTAGATTAGAATTCTGTTATGGCTATGTAAGACCAGCAATTATATTTACCAAGCACCAAGAACTATGGAATATTACCTATGGTTTATTACCAGTATCAAGAAATAGAGTCAAAGAACTGTATCTTTTGGTCTGCACGACAAACACATTTTGGTAAAAACAAAATAACAAAACAAAAACAAACTCACAGGAATGAGCTTTGAAAGCATATAAATAAAACTATTATTGGAGGTTTTTAAAATAAAAACAAAAACAAAAAAGGACTCGGTTTTTAAAATTATTAGTTTGGAAAAATAAAAGCAATTACATATGGAATTTATTGGGGAAGTGTAGGATACAAGGACTCAAGGGATACTTAAATATCTTAATTATATTGTAGAGATAGAAAAACCAAACAACCAACCAAAAACCCCATATGTGTGTGTTTTAAGGTTCTGCCAATGGTGGAGTTTGTAGCTTTATTTTTACAAAGAAAACTGGAAAGATTCAGAAAAGTTAGGATAACATATTATACAGCATTATTAGAAAAATAATGTGTGTAATTATCAGAACAACCCCATGAAGTAGATGATATTTCCATTTTTTGATGAGAAAACAGAAACTAAAAATGTCATAGCCCAGATTTCTTCTTAGACCCTCAAACCGTAACCCAGTGTTCCTTCTATCACATTGCAGCTATCTGAAGAAAAAAAGATGGCTTGAGGTGGATGTCACCCAAATTTTAATGGCAGTTTGATCACTTTAAAAAATACTTATTTTGTTAATGGTGGTGGTAGGTAGGCATACATTGCAATATACGTGAAAAGAAAAGGAAGTACAGAAAATATTGTGGCTCATGACATTAAACAAAAAGGAAACAGGAAAGATAAGCCTTTCTCCCCTGAGTTTCATACACTTTTAAAGAGGTTACCCTTTAAAATACACAACTAGATCCTAAAAGACTGTATAAAGTACAGTATAATTTTCAGAAGGACATAGGGTACAGTAATAGTTCACACTAAACCAAGACTTAGAGGAAGTGGCTAAATTAGAAATGAGCAAACCTCATGAAAATGATGGAACGGTAGCTATCCAGCTCAATTTCTTAGGTTTACATTATAGGATTTTGCCAAAATCTAATAAACATTTTTGTATTCCAATTAAGAATGAAGTAGCTGGGCTTTTCATAGAACTTTGCAGTACAGGAAGTTCTTAACTTTTTGATACAACTCGGGGTTTGGTATTATAATTATTATCCCTACATCATAGATAAAGAAACTGATATTCAGAAGGTTAAATTTCTTGCCCAAAATAAGGAGTTTATTTCTGCTGCTTAACTCAGTGATGGCACTACCTTTGAAAACTGGTCAGTCCAAAAGAGTTTTGAATTGGCTATATATAATGACCACCACACATCTGTCAGTTTGTCATACTGTCGTGGCTTGCATGTTGCTGTGATACTGGAAGCTTTGTCACTGGTGTTTCAGAGTCACCTTTGGTGAACAGGTTTCAGTCGAGCTTCCAGACTAGACAGACCAGGAAGAAGGACCTGGCAGTCTACTTCTGAAAAAACTGGCCAGTGAAAACCTTATGAATAGCAGCGGAACATTGTCTGATATAGTGCCGGAAGATGAGCCCCTCAGGTCAGAAGGCACTTAAAATACAACTGGGGAAGAGCTGCCTCCTCAGATTAGAGTGGAACTTAATGACTGTATGGAACCAAGCTTTCAGGACCTTCATTTGCTGATGTGGCATGACCCAAAAATGAGAAGAAGCAGCTGCAAACATCCATTAATAATCAGAATATGGAATGTACAAAGTATGAATCTAGGAAAATTGGAAGTCATTCAAAAATGAAATGGAACACATAAAGATTGATATCCTAGGCATTAGTGAGCTGAAATGGACAGGTATTGGCCATTTTAAATTGGACAGTCATATGGTCTACTATGCTGCGAATGACAAATTGAAGAGGAGTGGCATCGCATTCATCATCAAAAAAAACATTTCATGATCTATCCTGATATACAATGCTGTCAGTGATAGGGTAATATCCATATGGCTACAAGGAAGACCAGTTAATAAGACTATTATTCAAATTTATGTACCAATCACTAAGACCAAAAATGAGGAAGATTTTAACAACTTCTCAGTCTGAAATTGATCAAACATGCAATCAAGATGCATTGATAATTACTGGTGATTGGAATGTGAAAGTTGGAAACAAAGAAGAAGGATCAGTAGTTAGAAGATATGGCTTGGTGATAGTCACGGCACTGGAGATCCCATGATAGAATTTTGCAAGACCAATGACTTACTCATTGCAAATACCTTTTTCAACAACATAAACGTCAGCTATACATGTGGACCTCACCAGATGGAAAACACAGGAATCAAATCGACTACATCTGTGGAAAGAGACAATGGAAAAGCTCAGTATCATCAGTCAGAACAAGTTCACAAGAGCCAAAGTATTACCTTGAGTATATTCAACCTGAATTTAGAGATCATCTCAAGAATAAATTTGACACATTGAACACCTATGACCAAAGACCAGATGGGTTGTGCAAGGACATCAAGGATATCATACATGAAGAAAGCAAAAGGTCATTAAAAGGACAGGGAAAAAGAAAAGACCAAAATGGATGTCTGAAGAGACTCTGAAACTTGCTCTTGAACATAGAGTCGCTAAGGCAAATGGAAGAAATGATGAAGAGAGCTGAACAGGTTTTAAAGGGCAGCTCAAGAAGACAAAGTAAAAATATTTTAATGAAATGTGCAAAGACCTGGAGTTAGAAAACCGAAAGAGAAGAAAATGCTCAGCATTTCTCAAGCTGAAAGAACTGAAGAAAAAATTATAGCCTCTAGTTGCAATTTTGAAGGATTCTATGGGCAAAATATTGAATGACACAGGAAGCATCAAAAACAGATGGAAGGAATACACAGTCACTGTACCAAAAAGAATTGGTCAATGATTAACCATTTCAGCAGGTAGCACATGATCAACAACCAGTATTGAAGGAAGACGTCCAAGCTGCACTGAAGGCATTGTCGAAAAACAAGGCTCCAGGAATTGACAGAATAGCAATTGCTATGTTCCAACAAATGGATGCAGTGCTGGAAGTGATCACTTGTCTATGCCAAGAAATTTGGAAGGCAGCTCCTTGGCCAACCGACTGGAAGAGATCCATATTTCTGTCCATTCCAAGGAAAGGAGATCCAACAGAATGAGGAAATTATCAAACAATGTCATTAATATCACACATAAGTAAAATTTTGCTGAAGATCATTCAAAAACAGTTGCAGCAGTACATTGACAGGGAACTGCTAGAAATTCAAGCCAGATTCAGAAGAGGATGTGGAACGAGGGATATCATTGATGATGTCAGATGGATCTTGGCTAAAAGCAGAGAATACCAGAAAGATGTTTTACCTGTGCTTTATTGACAATACAAAGACATTTGACTGTGTGGATCATGACAAATTATGGATAACATTGCAAAGAATGGGAATTCCAGAACATTTAATTGTGCTCCTGAGGAACCTGTACATAGATCAAGAGGCAGTCGTTAGAACAGAGCAGAGAGAGACCACATGGTTTAAAATCAAGAAAGGTGTGTATCTGGGTTGTATCCTTTCACCATACTTATTCAGTCTGTATGCTGAGCAAATAATCTGAGAAGTTAGAAGAATATGATATCAAGATTGGTGGAAGACTAATTAACAACCTGAGATATACAGATGACAAAACTTTGCTTGCTGAAAGCTAAGAGGACTTGAAGCACTCACTGATGAAGATCAAAAAATACAGCCTTCAGTAGGGATTACACCTCAAGATAAAAAAAAACACAAAAATCGTCACAACTGGACCAATAAGCAACATCATGATAAATGGAGAAAAGATTGACATTGTCAAGGATTTCCTTTTACTTGTACCCACAATCAATGCTCATGAAAGCAGCAGTCAGGAAATCAAATGACATATTTCATTGGGCAAATCTGCTGCAAAAGACCTCTTTCAAGTGTTAAAAAGCAAAGATGTCGCTTTGAGGACTACAGTGTGCCTGACCCAAGCCATGATATTTTCTTTTTTTTTATTGTTGTACTTTAAGTGAAAGTTTACAATTCAAGTTAGTCTCTCATACAAAAATTTATACATAGATCGTTATGTGACCCTAATTGCTCTCCCTATACTGTGACAGCACACTCTACCTTTCACCCCTGATTTCCCGTGTCCTTTCAACCAGCTCCTGACCCTGTCTGCCTTCTCATCTCACCTCCAGACAGGAGCTGCCCATTTAGTCTCATGTATCTAGTCTTCACAAGTATCATTTTATGCCCCATAGTCCAGTCTAATCTTTGTCTGAAGAGTTGGCCTCGGGAATGGTTTTAGTTCTGGGTTGACAGAGAGTCTGGGGGCCGTGCTTTCTGGGGATCCTCCAGGTCAGTTAGACCATTAAGCCTGGTCTTTTTAGTAGAATCTGAGCTCTGCACCCCACTTTTCTCCCAGTCTGTTAGGGACTCTCTGTTATGTTCCCTGTCAGAGCAGTCATTGGTGGTAGCCAGGCACCATCTAGTTCTTCTGGTCTCAGGCTGATGCAGTCTGTGGTTTATGTGGCCCTTTCTGCCTCTTGGGCTAATACTTTCCTTGTGACTTTGGTGTTCTTCATTCTCCTTTACTCCAGGTGAGTTGGGACCAATTGATGCATTTTAGATGGCCACTCGCTAGCTTTTAAAATCCCAGATGCCACTCACCAAAGTGGGATACAGAACATTTTCTTAACAGACTTTGTTATGCCAATTGACCTAGATGTCCCCTGAAAGCATGTTCCCCAGACCCCCACCCCTGCTACTCTGTCCTTTGAAGTATTCGATTGTATTCAGGAAACTTCTTTGCTTTGGTTTAGTCCAGTTGTGCTGACTTACCATGTAGTGTGTGCTGTCCTTCCCTTCATATAGATAATTCTTGTCTACTATCTAGTTAGTGACTAACCCTCTCCCTCCCTCCCCACCCTCGTAACCATCAAAGAATGTTTTCTTCTATTGTTTAAACCTTCTCTTGAGTTCTTATAATAGTGGTCTCATACAATATTTGTCCTTTTGTGACTGACTAAATTAACTGAACATAATGCCTTCCAGATTCCTTCATGTTATAAGATGTTTCCCGGATTCATTGTTGTTCTTTATCATTGCATAGTACTCCATTGTGTGAATATACCATAATTTGTTTATCCATTGGTCAGTTGATGGGCACCTAGGTTGTTTCCATCTTTTTGCTATCATGAACAGTGCTGCAATGAACAAGAGTGTGCATATATCTATTCATGTGATGGCTCTTATTTCTC
>NW_004443972.1:17541402-17571542 GCF_000243295.1 Trichechus manatus latirostris
CTTTGATCCATTTTGAGTTAGTTTTTGTGCATGGTGTGAAGTATGGGTCTTGTTTCAGTTTTTTACAGATGGATATCCAGTTATGCCAGCACCATTTCTTAAAGAGATTGTGTTTTCCGCAATTAACGTCATGATATTTTCAGTCGTCTCATATGCATACAAAAGCTGGACAATGAATAAGGAAGACCAAAGAAGAATTGATGACTTTGAATTATGGTGTTTGCAAAGAATATTTAATATACCATGGACTGCCAGAAGAATGAGCAAGACTGTCTTTGAAGATATACAGCTAGAGTGCTCCTTGGAAGTGAGGATCGTGAAACTGCACCTCACATACTTTGGACATGTTATCAGGAGGTACCAGTCTCTGGAGAAGGACATCATGCTTGGTAAAGTAGAGGGTCGGAGAAAAAGAGGAAGACCCTCAATAAGATGGATTGACACAGAGACTGCAATAGTGGGCTCCTTGGAAGCAAGAATGGCAAGACTTCGTCTCATGTACTTTGGACATGTTAGCAGGAGGGACCAGTCTCTGGAGAAGGACATCATGCTTGTAAAGTAGAGGGTCAGTGAAAGAGAGGAAGACCCTCAACAAGATGGATTGAGACAGTGGCTGCAATGATGGGTCAAGCATAACAACAATTGTGAGGATGGCGCATGACCGGGCAGTGTTTCTCTCTGTTGTCCATAGGGTCACTATGAGTCTGAACTGACTCAATGCCACCTAACAACAAAAACAACAATATATAATGAAGCTGTCAAATTCCTCAACCTGGCAAAATTAACCTCAGGAAATACTGTTCATAATTTTACCAGGCTGTAGCTTCTCATATCATGTAATTTCTAATGCTTTTTTAAAGAAGTTGTTCCTACCAGGAAATTTTCTCCCCGTAATTGGACTGACACTGTTGCTCATTTTATCACCTTAGCTCAGTTTTATTCTCTAAAATTACACTTCCTTTCCCTAACTTTGCCCTGCTTTCCCAAGCTCAGTTTTGTAGAATATGTGAAGGTTGTTAGCTGTGTTAAACCAAAATTTTCAAGGAAATTACACTGTCTAAGTCTATCCTTACAAATGAAAGTAGTTCAGTAAAGTCTCGATAACCCAAATAGCTGCTAGTATTATTTTCTGCTCTTCTAATTAGTCTGTATCTTTCTGATTCTGAAGTAGCCCAGCTTGAATGCCCCGTTTTCACTGTGGCACAGTCTATAAAATGCCATTCAGAATATGCCAGCAGTCAATAGATAAGTGGTAACTTTGGTGCAGGTTAAGACAGTGCACAAGACTGGGAAGCCAGCACAACTTGTACAAGGCAAGATCATGGAAGCTTCATAGACACATCCAAACTCCCTGTGGGACTGAATTACTAGGCTGAGGGCTGGGGACGATGGTCTCAGGGGACATCTAGCTCAACTGGCATAACATAGTTTATAAAGAAAATGTTCTATATCCTACTTTGGTGAGTAGCGTCTCGGGTCTTAAAAGCTTGCAGCAGCCATCTGAGATACTCCACTGGTCCCACCCCATCTGGAGGAAGGGAGAATGAAGAAAACCAAAGACACAAGGGAAAGATAGTCCAAAGGACTAATGGGACCACACTACCACAGCCTCTACCAGACTGATTCTAGCACAACTAGATGGTGCCCAGCTACCACCACCAACTGCCCTGACAGGGATCACAATAGAGAGTCCTGGGAAGAGCTGGAGAAAAATGTAGGACAAAATACTAACTCACAAAAAGGACCAAACTTACTGGTCTGACAGACTGAAGAAACCCCCAGAGTATGTCCTCCAGACACCCTTTTAACTCAGTACTGAGGTCACTCCTGAGGTTCACCCTTCGGCCAAAGATTAGTCAGGCCCATAAAACAAAATATGACTAAATGGCACACCAGCCCAGGGGCAAGGACAAGAAGGCAGGAGGAGACAGGAAAGCTGGTAATGGCAAACCCAAGGTCCAGAAGGAGAGAGTGTTGACATGTCATGGGGTTGGCAACTAATGTCACAAAATAATATGTGTATTAATTATTTAATGAGAGACTAATTTGCTGTGTAAACCTTCATCTAAAGTACAATAATATATATATATGTATGTATATACCAACAGTTTAGAACTAAAATCACATGGAAAAATATGATTACAAATACTTGTACTTATGATTCTTACCTTAGATTCTTTTTTAATCATTAACGAGAAGAGATTCTCTCTCACTGGGTACTTGTAATTTGACTTATTTGTTCCAAAAATATTAATTTCTGTTCTCAATGAAATCTCATTAAAATGTTTTCTCCCTATAGCTCATAATTATTTTCTTATTTTTCATCTACTGCTGTTTTCAGTTTATGATAATTTCACAGTGTTACAAGTGTGTAATAATTAAGTGTGTTTTGCATTTTTGTCTTTGCAAAGTATTTTCATGCCCAGTAGTATATTTTATTTTCACAGAAACCTTTTTAGGTAAGAATGATGCTATCTCCCCATTTTAGAAACAGATAAACAGAAAGTGACATATCAAAGGTGACATTTGCAGAGATAGAAATAATTTCTTTTTGATTAACCTGTAATCCTAAATTTTTTTCTTTTATTTCATGATAATTTGTGACAATAGTGATTAAGAATGAGACCTGGAACTCTTTTTTCACCTCCAATTTATCATTATTTTTCTATGTGTTAGGCAGTTACTAACATATATTAGTCATTAGTTTCAATTTTCCAAAAGCTAGATCTAATGGTTTATATTTAAGGACTCCAAATCCTAGTATTTAGAGAATACACAGGTTCTGTAGTTTTAATGCTTTCTAGATATTTATTATTATTAAAGGGATATGACTCAGATTTTGTTTTAGAATGATCAAGGATTTTTATATCAATGTTCTGATATGCTTTTAACAGACTTCTTAGATAATTCCTTCAAGAAATTTTCATAGACTTAGTAACAGAAAATCTTGTTTGTATCTAGAAGGGCTGTCAAGAATTTCTGGTGTAATTAAAGTAGGATTTTCTTTTGGACAAAGTTAATTTAAAATATATCTATTTCCCAGTGTTTTAGGGAACTCAGAATAAATTTAAACTTTTTCCTCTAAAATATTAATCTTTTCAAATCCAGAATCGTCCAGATACATTTTATTACCACAATTCATTTTGATACAGAGATTAATTCCATTAAAAATGCTTCTTAATTATATTCATATAAATTACAGGCAATTTTATAGTCTTTGTTAATCTCTTTGAAGTTCAGCATTATGAAGATTAATAATAAAAACGTTCTCTCTGCAGTATGCATACTTTAACCTAATTCTGTCAGTAAGAGTTAGGAAATTAAAACCAAACCAAAGTTAGTACCATGGCTCTACACTCATTAAAACAAACTTCGTTCTTTAAAATGTTTTACTGATGGAAAAACTCATAGTTTGTTCCACTGAATATAACCTGCCGATTTGGGGATATGAAAATAGGCATATACATTTTTTAACAGGCCTATATTTTTACAATCCTTGGCTTGGAAAGTAAGTATTCTTCTGGCCGTTTACATTTTTAGTACACACGCCCTCCTGTTAGTGCTGGCAATCAAAGTATAGAATTTAGACTCCTCATAGTCCTTACTCCTCCCCCAGTAGCTTTTAAAATAAAGACAATGGGTTTTCAAATGATTTACATGATAATCTGTAAAGAAGTAGAGATTTATATAGAATCTGCGATGTCTCAGGGTCTCTAGAGATTTTCATTCAGTAGTCAAGATGGATTGATCATGATAAAATAGTTACATGATTAGGATGAAAATAATCTTTCATTTTCTGAGGTCTTTTTTACACAAATACCTGTTGAGGTCGAGTTGATTCCGACTCAGAGCGACGCTATAGGACAGTAGAACTGCCCCATAGTGTTTCCTAGGCTGTAAATCTTTATGGAAGCAGACTGCCACATCTTTCTGCCACAGAGAGGCTGGTAGGTTTGAACCGCCGACCTTTTGGTTAGCAGCCAAGGGCTTAACCATCTTTTCTATAGCCTGCTTAATGTTAGAGGAGTGTGATATATTTATCCTTTTTCTTCTTGTTTCTTCTCATATCATCCACATCTTGGCATTGTGCTTAGGCAGGCTAGATCGTATTATTTAGGCATCACAGCCTGCTGAGATATAGGACTTGACTCTGGCCCCAAAGCCATTATGGTCCATTATCCGTTCCTACTTTTCAAGGTTACTATTAATATATACTGTAGTGGTGAAGAGAACAATATAAGTGATTAGTGAATCAGGTTTCCTTTGGTACTTAAATGTCACTCTAGTGTAAGTTATATTCTTAAGCAAGGTGATGAACTTCTCCAGTTCATTAGGATATTATTTGGTACAGTCCAGCTTCAGAGGCCTGGGGAGTTTACTGTGTATTTCTGTGTGATTCACCAACAGATGAGGAATTTTTTTCATATTTAGTTTCTCTTATATAACTGTTTCAAATAAAGACCTTATCTCTGAGAAACTGTTAAGCTAGTGACTATGGGTTTTATAGTGCTCATATCTGAAAAGTTTGCACTTTGGTAGAAATTAAGATCATTTGCCATGGTTTATTATGATTAACTTGTATTATGATTAAAACACCGAACTGGGGATGCATGTTGTGATTTATAGATGGAACTGCCTTACAATGATATCCTATTGGTATTTTAATAACCTACTTCATAACATCCATTTTGAAGTCTGTAATGCATATTTTATATATTTTTCCATCTTTAGCAAGGTTCCAGTGTAATGTCACATATGTTGACAATTTATCGTTTCCTTTAATTTGGATTAATCCAGGGATATTATAACTACTAATCTCCGTTAACTGACATATAGATTTAAATATTATTCCAAAGAATCATACATTTTCAGAATTGGAAGGGACTTTGGAGGTGATTACAATGGACATTATGGCTAACTTCCAAACCTTCACTTCTTCCATTGTAAAAAGCAAAGTAATAGAGAGGTCAGCAAACTATACCCTGTGACCTAAATATGGCTGTCTGCCTGTTTTTGTAGGGTTTGTGAGCTAAGAATGGTTTTTATGTTTTTAAATGGTTGGAAAAATATTGATTGTGTCATGTAAAAATTATATGAAATTCAAGTTTCAGTGTCTATAAATAGAGTTTCATTGGAACACAGCCATTTTTGTACATGTTTTCTGTGGCTGCTTTCATGCTACAAAGGCAGAGTTGAGTAGTTTTGACAAAGACCGTGTGGCCTGCAAAGCCTAAGATATTTATTGACTGACCCTTTGCAGAGAAAATTTGCCTGCCTCTGACAGAAAATTGACCCCAGGGTGAAAGGCCTGATTCGACTCAGCCAGTCATAGGAAGGATGGGCGAGGCTACGGCAGTGATTGTTTCAGAATGAGTGGGGCTGCATCAGTTGAACTTCGGAGAACTTTTTCTGGGCAGAGGAAAAGAGAACTTTTAAGAAAAAGTCACAAGAAAACAATGTATTTCTTACTGAATATGAATAAAGATATGTATTTCCTGGTTACTGCTGTCACCACCTTATGACCATAGGGAATATCAGCCTGAATTTAAAAATTACACATAGAGGAGGGGGAAGCTGCAGAATCACAGAGAAATGGAATTAGAGCCAGCCTTAACTTGGGCTTTCTGCTATGTGTGCCAATAAAATTGATCATTTTAGCTAGTTTGATGTGGTTTTTCTGTTATTGATAAGCCCAACTTTGCCTCCACTTGATATTGTATTATAAAATACAGATAAAGGTATTAAAACCACCACAAGTTTCAAACCAGGACCCATAACATATTTAATGGAAATTTCAAAGAAAATCTTGGAAACATTTACTGAAGGCTTCAGTATTTCAGTCAGCGTGTCAGGTGTCTTATGTCATTACTCCTGGCAACAGCACATGAGATAGATATTACAATCTCCATTTTACAAACAAGGATAGTGAGGCTATTCAGCTTTACAAGGCCACACAGTAGAACGTAGACCCAATTCTGTCTCCCAAACCCATTTCTCTTTTACACTGAAGGAAAACATTGTTTATAAGGGAGTGGTCTTCTAATTTTGAAACTTTCAGTGTACTAAATAGAGAAATGGAAGAAATATATATTCATTGTGATCTGCTTGACCTAAGGAATTAGTGTCTTGAAAAACCAAATAGAGTTAATACTTCATAATCTGAAAGCAGATTAATTACACTGACACTTATTGAGGTACATCTTTGTATTATAAGAAATTTAAAATGCCTTTACTCATCTACTTATTTTATTGGCGTCTCTGACATTATGTATGGTAAATATCAATCTACTTCGCCATAGCCTTCTAAAATCTCACCTTTTATTATCTGGTTTTCAGTTATAGAGGATCTTTTTAATCTAAATATGTTTTCAAGGGAGGTTTCAGAAAGGGCTGACTTTATTTCAATGTAAAAGAGTTGTTTACTTTCCAGATTCGGGGAACCAGATAGCTGCCTAGGCTTGCTTGCATCAGATTTTCATGTAGACTTCTGTTGATTTAAAGAGGACATGAGGAAATTATCCTACTAGAAAGTGGGAGAAAATGATATTAAAATATAAGTATAAAACCCCTTTCCTATTTCAAACTTTCATTATTTTGATAGTATCCCTATGTCTGTTTTCTCCCGTTAGTGTGAATAATGAAGACTATAAAGCACTTTCGTTTCGATAGAACTATGTCCATTTGAAAATAATAAATATGCCATAAGATCATTACATATTTAAAGTTGAATGGTTTGCAATGAGAATTTGTTCAACTTTTCTTGTGTAACACTTCTCAAAAGGAAGACAAACTTCTGCTTGTAAGACCGTACTTGGAGACTTTAAAGGAATTCATTCCAATTTTAAGATGAGTGGTATTGTTTAGGCATATGAATATTATTTATGCATATTTGGACTCAGTAGTTCACTGCTAGCACACATATGGCAAGAAAGGTGTGTTTATCTTCTTCCTGTCTTCCCTTTTCAGATATGGTCCTTGACCAACAAGTGAGCTCAGGTCAACTCAATGAAGATGTACGCCACAGAGTCCATGAAGCACTGATGAAACAGCATCATCACCAGAATCAGAAAAAACTCACCAACAGGATTCCCATTGTTCGTTCATTTGCTGATATTGGCAAGAAACAGTCAGAACCAAATTCCATGGATAAAAATGGTAAATTTTTCTTTATTGTGCTCTTTATGTCTATTATAGATCACTGAAATATGAAAGTGCTTCTAAATTCTTTAAAACATTCTTTATTTGAAAATGATTTATTGGAATTCAGATTTTTGTGGTGGAATTGCTTATTTTATATGCATATATAGTTTTATTTCTAAACATCAAATTGTAGAAAATTTAACAATGAATTTAAGTTTCCTGAAAAGCTCACAAAAGAATGCAAAAGGAACTTATAACTACTAAGAACTTATATATTCAAATTCAGCAAACATAGCTCGTCATTTATTACATCCGAAACAAGATCGTAGTCTCTTTCCCATAGCTTAAGAATGCAATGCAATGATTTTACTTATGTCATTGATTGTACTTTGGTTAAAATGAATAAGAATCACCATTTAGTTTTTGTTGGAAAAAGATATTGGTTTCATGTTATTCATTGTCAGATAATTCCATTAATGATAATAACTCAAAGACCAGCCAGTGCATTTCTTGTGGCCTTAGATATATTAAGCCTAATTTCCAGTACATGGGCTTATTGCTTTTTGCAGTGCGACGTCTTAAGCATCCATACAGCCACTCCACTCACCATTTTCACATGCCAATGTAGATGACCACCATGGTTTTCTAGCAGTCATGACTTACTCCCGGACTGTTTTATCCTTCTCGTATTTTTCATTCTTTCCTTGCATCCATTTGGCCCTTCACAATTCACTCTAAGGGAGTTGCTTAGAAATATGTTGCCATCCATCCTTTTCATTAGTCCCACTCAGGAAAATGAAGTTACCATGAGGATAATATGAATTTGTTAAACTTTCATCAGCTATAAATGTTCCCAGTTCAAAAAGATAAAAATTAATGGAAAGTCTTTTCCAATACTTTACTAAAAGACTCTGATTTTCACCACTGGCCTAAAGAGCACGTATTGACAACATAGAATGTGTTATTTCATTCCCATTTTCAAAGCTTCAGAGATGCCTTAAATACAAATGCATGAAAATGAATTTGCTGCAGACTTCGCTTTATTTGGGAATTTCTACTGATTTTCAGACTTTTCAACCAATACACACAAACATATAGAAGAAATGCTTTAATAGCTAAATAAAGATAATTAGGCATACTTTATCTCAGAATATAGAACAAGCTCTTAATAGAAAAAAGATTTTTGAATTCCTCATTTGATTTTTAAAGACCTTGCAATGCCTTGATGCAAGGCATTGTTGTTAGATAGAAGAGTCTCTAGTTGTTCACATATGAGGTTCACTAAAAGCGTTAAGAGTACTTTATGATATATACCAATTTGTATTTGTAGATTCGCACTGAACATTTTAAGGATGTCTAACTTGCTTTGAATCACATCCTATTTTAAAATCTATTCATGTTCTAAATTACAATTTGCATTAAAAATATGATACATAAAAATGACAACTTGAAGCTTCTATATTCTAACAGACATTATAAATGTAGTGCTTTTTTATGCTTACATGCTAGTATTTATTTACGTGGTATGGTGATGATAAGAAAACAGACATAGATAGTTACTAATTTTGAAAACGGGCTTATGTTTACAAAGTTCCAAAAAACTTATTAAAATATACTATCAAAGTAACTATTAATGCACGCACATATCTAAATGTTTGCTATTTCATCACCTATCCTGGAAATCAGACAATAAAATATATGTCTATAGGAAGGATATATGTTTATTCAGAGGCAAGGATCTTGGATTGAGAATTAGTTGTCATTTATATCTCAGGTTTCATTGGGGATACTGTTTACTACACAAACAAGTTTACTATATTTTGTTTTGGTACTAATTAGATGGTACTAGTTTACTCAATCAAACATTCGTTGTAATTTTATGTAGTCCTAGACATTGTTTGTTACTGCTATAAACTTTTGTTAAACACAAGATGAGATGATAGAATTACAGCCACAAATCACAAGTCTACATATAGATTCATATAAACACACGGTCCTCTGAGAGTCTATTTGTCTTATTCAGGCAACTGCTTAGTTTTTCTGAAAACTAGACTCGGAGTGATTCTGTCACCATCTGTACAATCAGCCTTTATCTGAACATATATAAATCTTTTTGAGGCATACATTAGGGTAATAAAAACTTGGAAATATTTCTAATAAGATTCATATATCCAGTTACGTATTGTTGTAGAGTATGCTGTCAAAAATGGTTTTCTAAGCCCAGGCTTATAACACCTCCTTGTGACTCTGTTTTGCTTCCTCTCACACTTTGCATAATTATGTGTGTTGGGAATTCTGAAAATATGTATAGATTTTACCGACTTAGAAATAAATCTCCTATCCAACAGTGGAAAAAGCATGAAGGACCTTTATTACTAAGGTTCTCAATCTACTTATGAACTCTAAAAACTGACAAACTCTAAGTAAATGAACAAATTGAAATTCATAGCCACAAATGTAGATTTGACATTCTGTTTTAAAATAAGCAATACAGATAAAATTTCGTGTGCAGTACTACAGAGAGATCCACAAGGATTTCAGAACATCTGAAAGAGTAAAAATAGTATACTTTAATATTAAAAAATATCCTCAGTAGGACATTTTATGCAAAAAAATTGACTTTTGTCTTTTATTATAGAATAGGGATTAAATAGAGTGAAGATTTTCTAGAAACTTAAAAACAGAACACATTTTCCTTTCCAAGCATAGGGATAGAAATGAGTTCCCTTCTCTTGTTTAATGTGCTTTTACTCTGTAGGCAAAGCAAATTCTCTCGAGAATGAACTGATGCTTCTAAAGAAGTCTGAAGGAGTCATAGATAATAAGATTTCTACTTCCTTAATTCACTTGAGCATGCTACCTTGGTAGTTCTCCCAAGGGTTAAACATTCAGATACTGTATTTCAAGTGTGGATCTTCTTTGTTTTATAGATTAGATTAACAAAATAGTGTACTTACTTGCTCCTTTCCTCCCCAAGTCCACACTCTTGTTTATACCGTTTTAGTGATTTGTGATAATTTGTCAATCTCACCTCCAAATACACTTACTTTACTTGTATAATTTTTTTTTCTTCTTGAAGTTCTGCACATTCTCTTCAGAGCTAAGATGCAGGATGCTATGGATTCACCGTGCATTTTTAATGCCACCATGCTGTGTTTAGCTTTCACTTTTCATTAAGCATCAAAACTGTGAGAATTAAATGCCTGATTCTGATGTTTCAATAAAAAGTGACAGTTACATTTGGCAAAACAGCAGTAAAAATAATAGAAGAATACTATCTACTTTAACATTAGAACTCTGAAAAGGATATGGATGGAAAGTATTCAAAATAAATATTTTAATAATATTCAAATCATCCCTTTGAAACTAGAAAGATTTTCTAAGATTAAAAACAAGTCCTTTATGTTAAATTATCTAGAAATCAAAATATACCAATATATGCATTTATCAGTTGGGTCATGCATTCAATTACATTTTAGACATTTGGATTGTAAATCTATTATAAAATAGATTTTATAACTTTTATGTGATAACTTTTATGTTTTTGAAAATAACTTAGGGCTCTTAATTTCCTTAGCTACAAGGTGCCTTCACTCTACTCTGCCCTTCTTTACTAATAGTTTCTAATTTTGTTCCTTTTCCTGCACATATCTCTTCTCCCTCCTAATCTGAATACTTCCTAGGTGTGCTTTTTATTTACAATTTCAAAAGGATTTACAGAGCAGAAGGTCTCTGACTCACTGCTCAAAACCACAAGTTACTGGAAAACATTTAGATTTGGAGGAATGGGATATGAGTTGACTTTTTAAGTCTAGGTAAATTCCAGCTCTTAAAACAATGTACACATAGGTACTGTGAATGATTTTTATTTAAAGATTTTGGAAATCGATCTTGTTGCTTCGTAACCACTTCTTTTACAAATGTTATACTGTGTATTTTCAGATGGACAGTGTTTTTACGTGTTCAGGTATTTACACACATTCTTGTTTTTCAACATGGTTGTCTCATAAATAAGATGTCAAGATTTTAAAAATTATCTCTTATAATGTTTTACCTTTGAAGAAAAAAATAGTGAGAATAATAATTCTCAGAATCGCTGGAGAGAAAGCATATTAAAAGATTCATGTAGATGACAGAATTAAACATTGTTTTATAACGACAATATTTTTCACTTGTCCAAGAAAATCAAGATGACATTGTTGACCCAACTGATGGGTCTGTTCAGAGGATGTATTGTTGTTAATGAGTTTTTGAGTGTCAGACTTTTCTATGTCAGACTAGATCTTAACAGCAAAAATATTTCTGGTATGATGTGTTTAAATTTGTTATTTATTACACTAATTATTTTCAGGCATACTAACTTTTCTCCAAGTTAATTATGTAAATACTTTTTATGTTTTTGAAGTGTAGCTCACCTAATCAACATTTTCTGAATATTTAGTCTTTCTTTCTTCATGTTTTCTATTCCCATGAATAAATGTATTGTTACACATGTATGTAACTTTGTCATTCATCTTTATATTTCTTTATTTTGCTCTGTCTTGTGTCTGTCTCTAACAGGCTCATCTCATCTCTGTACCTCCCTCATCTCCTACCCTTTGGGTACTCTAAATGCGTTGAAGGTTTCTGAGGTAGTGTAAACCAGCTTGGTCTCCAGGTTAATAGTAACGTACCTCCATGTCTTCATCCCAGTTTCCTTCTAATACACACAATTTTCCATGGGTTAAGCAGTATCAAATAATGATACATTAAGCAATATAGTATTCTGTTATTGGTTTGAATTTGGCCAAATAGAAATTAAAAAGCTGCTGTTTTATGATATTTATGTATATAATTTAATTTTAAAAAGAACTGTGGATAGAGACTTAAGTAAGTAAACGTAGCAGATTTTCTTTGAGAACATATTTACAGTTGGTTTCAATAATGAGATGCTTTAATGATAGCTTTTTAAAGACTCTTTTAATTATTTAAAGTCATGGAATAGTATATTTGACATAATCTCATATTCCTCCTCTCAACTTTATGAGGAAAGAAATGACTTTGCCAGTCTCACAATGTATTTACTGAAAACTTCATGGTATAACAAGCAAAAAAGCAAAGCTTCGTTTTTCTAGTTAGTAGTTGCTCGAATTTCTTTTATAATTTGTCCTAGAAAAATGTGTGATCTATAATAATAACCTTTTATCCAATTGGTATATGATCCCTATATGATCATCTAGAGGAGAAATGAGTTCATGACTCAAAGAAAATTAATTCAAATAGGCACTACTACAAATACTGAATAATGTGTAGTATAATTCATAAGATGAATAACAAATATTAGAATTTTGGGTTTAGGATGAATAACTCTGAATTTAACAGGTCATAAAATAAAATGTATGTGGTAAATAGAGGGTAATGTTAGGTTTCTCAAACATTTACATTTAAATAGTCACGGACACTTAACAATTAATACTAACTTTACATCAGTTTTTCAATAATTACCCTGAATGTAATAATGTGACAGAGTTAACATACAGCTTTTAATTTTTTTTTTGCCACTTTGTAAGTAGTCATCTTCATGCCTCTAAATTATTTAGATATTATAATAACAGACATATTAAACATTGCAATGATATCCATTACTGGAAATATTGATATGGACAATGGTTAGTGGGCAAAGTGAAGGTTATATAAAGAAGCAGACAAAAAGCATTTATGTTTGCAAGCATTATAGCATAGTGATTAGAAAAATTACCATAAACAATTAGCCTTTATTAAGTTTCCACACATATACATGGGTGCTAAATCCTATCTTTACACTTTTTTGTCTTTGAGGGGAAAATTCGTTGTTCTATTAGAAAACATATTCACTTTCAGCTGAAAGTGAAGTCCTGTGCCTAAATATTATTCTATGGACTGCTATTCCTTTAGACTAGACACTAGCTAGAAAATAACAGATGCCTTTTCAAAACCCAGATTTACTGACTTTTCTTATTTAATACTGCATATTTAAGTTAATGAAACTCATTGTGAAATCTAAGCCCATCATCTTTTTCTTAAAGGCGTTAATAATTGGAATAAACTAAATAAATCAGTGCTTTAACTGTATGGATTATAATCCATGTGTAGATTTTAGCTTTATGTATATAGCAAATAAAATTTTAAGTTTTATTTAAAGGCTTCTTTTTTTTTCATTCATAGTGACCCTATAGGACAGAGTAGAACTGCCCCAAGGGTTTCCTAGGCTGTAATGTTTATGGGAACAAATTGCCAGGTCTTTTCTCCCGTGGGGCAGCGGGTGGATTCATTGTGCCACCAGGGCTCCTCTGAGTCAGAATCAACTGGATAGCACGCAAAAATTTTTTTTTTAAATAACCCAAGCTAAACTTTTAGTTTAATTTTTAAATATTAATACCTATACATTTTCTGTATCTTGTCAACTTTTCAAATGCTACTTTGGAGATATACACATTTAATATGCATTATTTCATTTTAACAAATTAACGTACATTTTAGAAATAATATCAAGATTTGGAAGGTTCTTCAAACTTTACAGGGCTTTTTATTGTGATTGAATACATTTAACTACTAATATTTACTACTAATACTTAACTACTATCTCAGAAATATACAAGATTCTAAATTTGTGGTTTATATTCCTGTTTCACAGGCTAGTAGTTTGTATGCTTTTTTCTCCCCTGAATTAGCATATATTCTATGCATGTTGCTACAATCTAGAGCTAGCAAGGAATTTGTTGTCATCTAGTATGTCTCCTGCTAGTTAAATCTTCTTAGTGAGGTCATTATCAATATCACATAAAACATTCATAAAAATATCCAAATCCTTTCCTGATTATCAACTTTGTGATATACTATTTCATAAGTTTTTATAATTTTAAAGTAAGAATAGCATAGAACAATAAATATCAAAATAATAATATTTATAAGAGGAAATACAAGTACTAATGTTTTAAATGGACTGCAAGAGCTGAAAGTAATTTATGAAATGTTCTGCTTAAAGTAGACAAGTGAAAATATAAGCTATTCAACTTCTTAAAATTTTAAGTTATAGCATATGTTCTATCCAGTTCAATATAGTCAAAGCTGATGATTTTGCATTGGGTTGACTCTCTTTTTTGTGTGCTGATGGAATTAAATTATTGTTCTTCCATGTTGTTTTATACCACATGAAATAAATTATTGTAAAAAAAGCAGATATATACTTACTTAATTTTTCCATGTCTTGAATTTCATCACTCAATTTTACAGAAAATTCGGTAAATTTAGGTTTAAATATATCTAATGTTCTAACTCATGGAAATATGGAGAAATGATGCGAAACTGGTGATTGAAGCCATCTGTTAGTAGCACAAATGCGTTATGTAAAAGGTTTTTTAAATTACAGTTATTATTTTGCGAATGGTGAATTGAATGGCTGCTAATGAACAGTTCACAGTCATAGTTGCACATTGCGGTTAGAAATGGGAGAATGAAAATAATTTATGCAGCTTAAGTCTGACATTTCTGTGAAGTTTATATATTCCCCTGGAATATGCTAAAGTAAGAAATTTTGTACATGGTTAGAGGTGAATTAGCTTTAAACAGTCATTTTTCTCTTCACCAAATGTATTATTTTACTTTACTTAGTTAAAAAAGAGAAATGTTTAAGTTCTAAAAGAGTCTTAAGCCTCTTACTTTCTGGCAATAGAGCAATTTTAAATCATGAAAAATTGTACCTATTAATATATGACCCCTGTTTGAGAGACTTGATAGTCTAAAAATCAAAATGATACTTATATTTGAAAATAAATAATTATTATTAATCATACTTGGTGATTTCTGGATAGCGAAGAATGAGTGGGTTTTCTGTAAAGAATTCAGAGAAAACGTTTATTTGTTTCTACACTAAAAGTTTAGAGATGTCCACACTGAAGGTGAATTTTGAATGAAGTACTTAGGTAGAGAGAAGAGGGACTTAGGTAGAGAGAAGAGCTAGGCAGAGAGAATAGTACCCTCTTCTCTCTGCCTAGACTTACGGGAATCAAGAGCAGAACTTTGTAGCCACTGAGTTATGATCATGAATAGTGTCAAGACTTCAAAGTTAGGTTGTCAGTCAGCAGCTCATTTCACAGCAAAAATAACAAGTGAGGATGAAAAGAGGTTAGGGATACATATGAAATTAAGTAAACCCCATAATTTTTATCAGTTATTTGCTGAATACAGACAGATTTCGGTTGACTTGTGATTGCAAAGAATGTTTCAAATTTAGTGAGTGATGGAATTTCATTAGCTTTTGCTAGCCATTGTCCCATTCCTAACTCAACTGTCCCCTTAACTAACTAGTATCATTGTCTTCTCCTTAATGGAGAAAAGACTACAAAATAATTAAGTTGCTGATTAGTGTTAATAGGAAACTAATACAATTCATGTTTATTCATCTTTTCTTGTGCAAATCAGTACAATATGCTTATGTTATTGAATAACGATAGGCATGAAATCATTCACAGTGTTTGCACTGTGTGAGGCAAAGGTGTTTCTAACTGAACCTCTCAAATAAAAAAAAAAGAAAAAAGAAAAACAGTTGCTGTGGAGTTGATTCTGACTCATGGTGATACCATGTGTGTCAGAGTAGAGCTGTGCTCTGTGGGGTTTTCAATGGCTGATTTTTCGAAAGTAGATCATTTTTTGCAGGCACCACTGGGTCGACTTGAACTGCTGACCTATCAGTTAACAGTGGAGTGCTTAACCAGTTGTGCCACCCAGAGATTCTGAACCTCTCCTATGTTGTTAGCAGCGGTGATTGCTGTCGAACTGCTGCATAGGGGTTTTCAAGGCTGTGGCCTCTCAGAAATAGATTGCCAGGCCGTACTTCCGAGGTGCTTCTGGGTGGGTTTGAACTGCCAGCTTTTAGGTTAATAGTCCAGCGCTTAACCATTTGAGCCACCTAGGGACTCCTTGAACCTCTAAAACCTATTTACAAATAATTTTTCTTACTAGTTTTTTAGATTCGATAGATGATAGAAATATGCTGTGAACATTCAGAATAAATATTTGTCCTTTTTTAAAAAACCTTTACATTTTAAATTCTTTAGTCTTAGCTTAAATCTTAATAGGTTTCTATCTTTTTTTAAATTTTATTTTAAGTATACCATTAATTTTGGTTGAAATTTAGAAATCAATGATGTTTCAAAACTATGATTAGATTTAATTTTTTTTTCTAGATGATCTTTCTTAATAGAGAATAACCTTGTAGTTTGAGTTTTAATCTGAGAATTGGTTTAAATTTTCTTGACTGTACTCTCCCATTTCTATCTGTAACTGATCAATAAGAATTTTTGCATTGATATAAATCTATTTATATTGACCCTTCATGCTTACATCATAAACTCATTAAGAAACCTGTTAGTCTAGTTTAATTGAAATTTATATTTCACTCAGTATGTCTAGAATTATGTAAGTAATTGTTTGTATTCTGTAATAATAATCTCTTTTAGCAGGTCAGGTTGTTTCTCCTCAGTCTGCTCCAGCCTGTGTTGAAAATAAAAATGATGTGAGCAGAGAAAACAGCACTGTTGATTTTAGCAAGGTAAGCTTTTTTCCCTCTCATCTAAGTAGGCTATTGAATTGCTATTAGAAATTACTAACCATTTTTAAGAGGTGCTGACACAATTTTTTGCATGCCTGTTTTTTTCTTAGCCAAAGCTTGATATTTTTATAAATAACGTTAACATTTAAGTCTACATGTGAAGTTTTGCTTATTCAAAAAGCCAAATGTGTAAATTTTATGTGTAGTCCTCAGGTTTCAGCCACTTGGTATAATGCATCACTTCCAATAAAAAAGAATAACTGGATTTTACCGGCAATTTAACAAAAGTTTAATTTCATTGTTTAAAAACTTTTGCCAGTTTTTTTTTTCAAAATCACATTTCCTATGTTTTTGAAAAGCAAATCATATAATATAAAGCTCTACTGTCATTGCAGTTCAGAGAAAGACATTAGTGTAAGCAAACACTTGGAGAACATAATAAGACTGAGCTGAGTTTTGAATAAAAACCTAAGGACTGACTATGTTGAAGCATGCGTCTAATTGGAGACAATTCAAGACTAAATCATTTTCTTGAGTATATTCTGTTAGGAAAATAGTAAGTCTATTGAAATGGTGTGATTTTGATGGGCAAATTCCTGACATTGTATATGTGTCATTGTAGGCTTCATTAAACAGCAAAGAGGAGGAGTTAAATACTGGCAGGAAACAACTTCTCTTTATCTGAGTGGCTGAAACATTAGTAACTCAGAGTGATACATGAATGAAGTTTTAGCACTGGCAATAACTGTAACAGTGGGAGGAGGTGGAAATCGGAGGAAGCAGTAGAGGAAGTATCCTAAATTCAGGTTCTGAAAAGATTAATAGTGGTCATCTCCTTGGAGCTGTTTCAGAATCCTTCATCCAATGCCTAAATGATCTAGGTCTAGTTATGTGCATGCTCTCCCCTCTGGTGCCTGGTGGAGTCTCTGTGGGAGCATGGTGTACCAGCTTAAGTCTGTTAATTATGCGTGCAGGGACTGGGAGGCCAACAAAAGGGGCATACTAGTCCATGTGGGATGAAACAAAGGCATGAAAAAGGACCTCCACACCAGCAAGAGAGAGAGGTGAGGGCATACTCGGGCTCTGTTTCTACAGTGGTTTGAAGCTCATTTCACTTTGTGGAGGCATGTGATTCAAATATTAAGCCAGTTCAAATGTATTCCATCTGCCACTCCAGAAAAATCTTTGTAAAGCATTACATCTTCATTCATCTGCAAATTAGAATAAAATTGTTGTCTCAAACTGCCATACATTTAATTTCTCATATTCTTAACTTGAAATAATATCATAAAAGCAATGACATAAGAAGCTGCTTACTTATTTATGCAGGCATTAACACTATAACAAGGGCATTATTAAATTCTCAAAAACAATGATAATAAACCACACAGTTCATCCTTTGACACTGAATTTTATACTGCTGTATCATTTTGCATATAGTTGTGGGACCTATCTTTGCAGCCTTCAGAAATACTTCATCACATTTAAAAGAAAATGAAAATTGCCAGCTGGAGACAGTCTCATCTTCGAGTCCTCCGAAACAGTGAGAACTACGGAAAAGAGAAAAACAGACTTTATTTCCTTTAACCTTTTTTTTCCTATTGCTTTTCTGTTCACTGACCTGTTCCATCTTTTCATACACAATCTAAACTTCTAGAGCTCTCTATCCATGCCAGCCGTCTGTATTTCTCAGTCTCCTGTCCATAGCATAGCATATTGGAAAGAACATGACTTTTGAGAAGAAGCATGAGGCCTTGAATTCTAACTCCAATAGCATTTATAAGCTATCTGATCTTGGAGAAATTCTCTAAACTTCAGTTTTCTCATTTGTAAAATGAGAAAAATAATACCTATTCACAGATTTGTTATAAAAATTAAGCAAGATAATATGTAGAGAGAACCTGGCAGAGTGCTGGACATATTGCAGGTGCTTAATAAAGGGTGGTTAATTACTGTTATTATTAATATTAGTGGAAATAGTAGCATCTAAAATAAATACTAGGGCAGAATTTAATGTGTTTTTGTTCCCACTGGATCTCTAATGCCTTGAACAGTTCCTGGGATGTATTTATTGAATTAATCTTATGAGATTCAGTATAATTTAGACCTTTAATTTTGGAATTAATAAGAAGAAAAAAACTGAATACTATTTCTTGCTTTTTAACTTGGGAGGGCAGAGGAGTAAGGCATTGAAAAGAGTAGTCATGATTGATCACCATGGAAACAAATTTAGTGCCAGTTTGCAGGTATATGAATTAAGAATTTTTAGCCTCATGATTTCAGTTTGCTGGTAAATTTATCACAGTTCAGCTAGTCTCTAGGTTATTTTCTCTATTGAAGTATTTTCAATCTTAGCATGTAGATTCAAAATCCTAGTAGAACTTTGAGATGTTATGAAAAAATTAGAAAAGGTGTTTATTTATTTCATGCAACTTAATCCTATATTCTGTCTACATTCTATCTACGTATTTTCACTCTTTCAGTGGTTAGGCCCATCAGACTTGTTAATTTAAGAAGTATTTTAGAATACAATCTAATTTGTTGAGTTTTAGCTTCCTGTAATGCATTTAAAAAACAAATGTGTCAAAACACTACGTGTCTGTTTGTTTTATAAACAGGCATATAGAAGAGGCTATTTTACTACTTGTAGAAAGAACTTTCTTCTGCATTTATCTTATGTGAAACATATTACAAACAGTTGAATTATAGAATCCTAGAAATAAAGGAAACCTTAGACATCTTCTCATTTAATAGGTGGGAAAACTGAATCCCAGAGACATTAAGAGAGCTGCTCAAGATCATGTTAGTGTCACAAGGCCATTTCTCCCCAGAGAATCCCTATTAACTCTCCTATTTCTATAGTGACCTTAAGACTTACACTTTCTCCATAAAGTTCCATCTGAACTTTCTTCACCACAGTATGTAGCTTGCCCAGACACTTCCATCATGATCTGATAATCTTGTTCCCTAAAGATGTAAATGTTCTCACCAATAGCTTAAGTACCAAATTCCCAGAATGAAACATCTTTTCCCTTTTAGCATAAAGATTGGATATGGAGAGACCAGAAGCACGAGTGTAAATCCAGATCTTCATTATGTATGGCCTTATTATTTAAGTTCTTGCTCAGAGAACCGGAAACTTCCAATATTTCTTTATGTCCATTCCAAGTGTTTCAGTCCACTTGAAGATTGTTTTAAGTATATAATTCAACTTACATCATCAAAGTTGTCTTAGATAGTTGTAGTTTTGTAAAAGGCTAAATTGTCCTCAAATGTGATTTTTTTGTCATTATATTAAAAGGTAGCTAGATTACCAACTAAGGTTCTTTATTAATTGTATGTTAACACAAATGTAGAAATATAGGGCTACTGCAGGCATACTATAATATATAATTGCATATAATATAATATAATCAGATAATATATATTATTCCAAATACATAGATTACCTAGGGATACTGTAATGTAATAAATATAACCTAATGGCTGTCCCAGATTTATATTATATACCATTATTTATTACATTTTAGAATCAAAAGATAAATTTGCCTATTTAGAAATTAAATTCTATGTATTTTAATACTTTTTTCTAAAAAACTGATTGTCAGTGATGTATTAGGTATTATGTAATAGAACAAAAATTAATTTATAAGGACCATATATTTTCATTTATACAATTAAATTATTTTAGTATACTATATAATCCTTTTTTAATTAAATTATATCTTAAAGCAGTTATTTCTAAAATTGCTACCTGTAGTAGTTAAGACTATGCAACTTTCAAGTAATACATGAGTTTGGAGAAAGTTTTGCAGGTGAAACTTAAATTTTTCATAAAAGTTACAACAGTTATTATTCATATAACTCAAATCGATAGATTTGCTTAAAAAGCTATTTTCTCGTTTTAAATTTTTTTCCAGTGTATTAACATTTTATGATTACTCTTTCTGTTGAGGGGAAAAACTGATTTATTCTTTTAGGCTCTTAAAGACTTATGAAGTTTTTTTTCTCACAATGCCTAATAGTGCATGGGAAATTTCTTCAACTCTTCTTGGGAATTTATGCATTATAGTAAACCATTACTAATTTAAAGCATTCTGTAATGTATACATTTCTCCTAGCTAGAAAAATAAATACAAAAACACCATAATAAATTCCACGAAATTTAATCTTTGCATCTATAAGTTAAAATGTTGGGTTCTGCAAAAGAAAAATATATATTATATAATATCCAGTGTATATACTTTAGGAATCATTTTAAATTTATATTTATAGGTTGAAAACTTTGTAATTATATTTGTCATGTATTTCTTGTTAAAGACAGTTTTGCTCCATTAAATGTTGTCTTTTTCTTTAAAATGGAACATTACTTCGATTTGATATTTTCAAAGCAATACTACAGATTATTTTTATATTTAATTTTTATGATCAAATATATACTCCTTATACTGAGCTTTATGGTTTTTTTTTTGGAGCCCTTATTATTTACAGAAAAAATTAAGTAATTATAAACCTTCCAAGTAGCAGTAATGAGATCTTGATTTCAGACAGCAACATATTTAATCTAGTCACTACAGTGAGGCTATGGACTCTCTAAGGGACTCCTCCAAAGAGTTTTAAATGGTTTTATTTTTAACTTCTGGAAAAAATATTCTTAAATCATTAAGCCTGCAAAAAAATTCTGTGGCCAGAAAATCTCAGCCTTATCCATATTTGGCAGAACTCTTCTTTCTCTCTTCCTTGGCTATTCTCACTTTGATGTTTGGCCCTCATCTCATTAACATGGGACATACAACCAATTACTAGAGCAGATAAACTTTTATTCCCTCTACAAACAGATTTCCATCAAAAGCAACTCAAATGAATTAAAAAAAAAAAGAGGTAGGCCTTGTAAACTGATTTTAAAGTCACTGCTTGATTTCCACTGAGGCCCTGGGCATAAAAACTTATATTTATTCTTACAGATCTTTTACATCCATTTTTCAGACCTCGCCTTTTACTGTTTACTTAACATTTCTTCTTGTTTATGATTGCTTTTCTTTTGTGTGTGTTCATTTGAATCATAGACATCTCATGTCAAATTTAACTGTGGCTTTTTAGCAACTCTAAATGTTAATAATTTTATTCTTGTTTTCTCTAATCTTCCATTTCTAAAATTCTCTGCTGAAAAACTAAAATTGAAGAATTACAAGATCAACTATAGAATGTGAAGAATATAGAATAACTAGAATAAATATGAAGGCTAAAGTCGTAAATGTATGCTGTAAGGAGAAACATGATTCTGTTTCTCTTGTAATAGGCATATTTTGAATATTAATTGTAATGGTACAAAAATAAAGGTAATGTAGTATAAAATTATAAAGCATGTAAATCTGTAGGCAGATACAAATTAATTCATAGTTAAAGTATATTTATTTAATTAAGCATATACATTTTTCCCCTAAAATTTTGAGTTTGCTAATGCTGAAGATTTCTTTAAAAATAATAACCATGTATATTTATTTAAACTACATCTATTGATGGATTACCATATGTGAAACTCTGTGCTAGAATATGATTTAACAGTTTATTTCAATTTTGATTTATTTTATTTTACTTTGCAATGCTCTCAGGTTGATCTACATTTTATGAAAAAGATTCCTCCAGGCGCTGAAGCTTCAAACATCCTAGTTGGGGAACTGGAGTTTTTGGATCGAACTGTAGTTGCATTTGTCAGGTTGTCTCCAGCTGTATTGCTTCAAGGGCTGGCTGAAGTCCCAATCCCAACCAGGTAAAAATCATAAGAATATCTTTCACATTTTTCTTCAACTATTTTTTGTGGGCAAAAAGGAATCAAATATCATTTCCTTGTTAGAGTTTTGTCTAGAAAATAACATGTAACCCTTAAAACTATCGTTTCTTCTTGTTTTTGAAGAAAGGAAAAAGTGACAAAGTGTTAGGCTTTTTTCAAAGTTTGCATTGGACTGGGTGCTAAAGAGAGGATTCTATATATATATGGATGTGGTCAAACTGAGAAAAATATAAGTTTTCAAGGCTTGGCTTATGCTTGGATCAGTAGACCTTCAAAATACATGTAAGTGCCGTCATTAAGATAGCCCCTGCCCTATCAGATGTGCTGTATGTTTCCATCCTAGGCACAGACCACCACCCATACATGGAGTCTTAATAGTCATGGTAGTCACATCAAGGTAGTATGGTTCAATCTGAGTCAAAAGTACAAATTTGATTTGGTTAGCTGAACTTGTTTTTCACTTAACTATACATAAAAACTAATAACCTAGGAATAATATGAACTAAATTATGTTGTTTATCATTTATTCCTATTTTATAGATATAAGGCTGTCCATGGGCAAAACTGTGGGGAAAAAAATGAATATTGACTTCAGTGGAGTGCAGTGGTTAAGAGCTCAGCTGTTAACCAAAAGGTCAGCAGTTTGAATCCACCAGCTGCTCCTTGGAAACCCTGTGGGACAGTTCTACTGTGTCCTCTAGGGTGGCTGTGAGTTGGAATCAACTAGACAGCAGCAGGTTTCGTATTGACTTCAGCACTTTAGGCCCCTAGCAATTTACTCTGGGAGCCTCGTTTTCTTCCCTTCTCTGATCATCAAATATGATTCCTATATATGTACAGCCTTGTGCTCTGATCTCATTTTTCACATCAAACATATCTGTCTAGTGCCCCATTTCCTACATGACCGGTGGCCTTTGTTCGATGCTGCAACTGTCTCAGGTGCTGTCAATATACATCCTCTTCCAAATACCAAATGCCTTAGCCATGTTAAAATGAAGAAAAATTCAAGTGCTATGGCTCCTAGGGTTGTGGAATATGTTTCCTCTATGGACTGTTGGCATTAACTTAAAAAACAGCAGGTTATATCACTCTATGTTTGATTATGAATAAGATAGTCCAAGAATATGAAATAATGAAGCGAGGAGAGGGCTCATTTTGTAAGAATTCAACTGACTGGAATGGAATTCAGTGTTCCAGTACCTATGCTGGACTCTGTGGTTTGATGCAGGAACCTGGTTACCGTTCAGGTTATAGAAACAAGTTTCTGTTTATCCTGTTTGAGGGCTGTTGAGAATTCTGATACATACCAAATTTTATTTAAAAAGAAATATAAGCTAAATGCATTAAAGTAGCATCTGACTACATGATTAAGGCTGTTGTTTTCTACGCACAACTTCTAACCAATCCAGAGTTTCTAGGATTCAGATTTAAGATGTCAAATTTACTAAGTGTATGAACCTGTTGCAGCTGAGTTGATTCCAACTCATTGTGACCCTGTAGAACAGAGTAGAACTGTCTCATAGGTTTCCAAGGCTGTAATCTTTACAGAAGGAGACTGCCACATCTTTCTCCCACGGAGCAGCTGGTGGGTTTGAACCGCTAACCTCTCAGTTAGCAGCCCAGCATTTAACCACTATGTCACCAGGGCTCCTTTTCACTAAGTGTAGAGGTATTATTTTAGCAGAGTTATTTCTTTCCATCATTTAGGAAGGTGTCTGGTGAACTCTGAGTAAGTGACAGCTATTTATAACAAATGATAGTTCCTGTATTTCAAAGGAGAGGAAAGGAAAATTCCCAGGAGTAAAGACAAGCCATAATGGGGTTATATACCCTCACTTTGAAAACTGTCAGGTTTAGGTGACCTCATTTCATACTGACATAGCCAAATATGTAAGAGAACAATGGAGAAAAAAATCAGGGGCACAACAGAGCCACTTTATGAGGAGACATTCAAAAGACTAGACTATTTAGTTAGGAAAGGTGAAAAATGGAAAAAGATTAGTTAGACGAAAAGAATAAAGAGAGCCATTCAGGGTTCCTAATTATGCTTTCTTAGGAGGACAAAAGGGCAGACTGTGAATATAATGGCAACACATAGTAAAAATATCAGAAAATAATATTTTAGGACTTTGTAAATAGCCCATGGAATGGAAATTTCTTAAAAGAATTATAGTTGATAAAGCATCTGCCGTCCCATTAAATTACTCCTGTTTTTAAAGAATAGTGAACACTTCTATATAGTAGCAATTGACTTGTCTTCAGTTAAAACTGACATAAAAATGAATAATTTAGACTCTGTAAAAACAAGTGTAATCTCTAAAGTTTACGACTAAATGAAGGGTAGAATTATAGTACTTCTTTCTGCCCACCTTATAAAGCCATCAGTTTTCATACTTAATAGCATAAACCGTTTAAGAAATTAACACCATAGAATTATATTGTAGGATATAGGGTATTCTTGAATTTTCACAACTTCTCTGAAGCAGTGGCCCTTTCAGAGACAGGACAGTTACTACACCTCTAAAGTCAGACCACACATTGATTTCTTTAAAAGTCCCAGTTGTAACAATGAGATTGCTGGACTTTCAACCTAATTTTGATGGAGTTTTACAAAGCAGCTGGGTATTTTTACTGCTCTAGTATTGGAATTAATAGATCATTAGCCCCTTATTTTTTCTGCCTAACTAATCTTTGATTCCTGACAATAGTTTTTCTATTTAAAGTAAATTTCACATACTCCTACTGTTTATGCAACCACATTTTTCCCCTCTATTTGTATTATTATGTTACCTTTTTTCCCTCTTCCAACTAACTGTTCGTTTTGCTGTATTTGTGAATTCCTTTCCTTTCTATTCAGAAGAGTTTAATTAGGTTTTACTTCCCCCTCCCCACCACCACACTCCCCTTCTAAAGATCACAAAATCCTTGAAATTCCCAACAACTTTTGTAGGCTCTACAAGGTAACTAAATGGGGAAGCACTGAGATCAAAATAACCACTGATTCCTGTTGTGCAAAATAGCCACTTATTCCCATTGCTCAAGGATCTTAATAAATAAGAAATCAATCTTTGGAAAATATTTCAAAATAGTAATAAACTATGAAAAACTATGGAAGTATTTCACATCAGAATCCCCAATCTTCAGTAATTCATTTGAGATGAGTGATTCTGTACTACTAAAATTATTTTTATTTTCTGCCTTGAAACATTTCTTTTTGTTTTCTTCTTAATTACAGATTTTTGTTCATTCTTCTGGGACCCCTGGGAAAGGGTCAACAGTACCATGAGATTGGCAGATCAATTGCAACCCTAATGACAGATGAGGTATTTATTCAAGTTCATTGGGAACATTTTTCCCCACTAGCTACATCTAATTTTTAGAGGTCCTGTATTCATGATAATTTGCTGTGAATCAGATTTCTCTGATTGAATCCCATTTTCCCATGTTCCACTATAAAATTTCCCTTGGAAGAATTTGTTCCAAAGAGGTTGTTAATTCACACATATGAATATAATATTTTAAAACCTCATATTCTAAGGAAACCTTGTTGTTTAGTGACGTTTAGAATACATATTTTAACATTCAGCTTTTAGTATATGTGCCACCATAGTGAGCACCACTATATATCATTGCAAGGCTTACTTTGGGGAAAATGATTTTAAGGTCTAAAGAAAAAACAGTTGTAGTCTATCTGAATAGTATATATGACACCAAAATGCTACGAAACATCTATCAACTCTCTTTACAATTGCCTAAATGTAGATGTTTTTAACCTGGGAGTTTTGGACCACTAGAGGAGTTGTTGTTGGATGTCAGGGGGTCTGTCATCTCCCTGGTATAGCACACAAATCGTTCTATGTAAAAAATGTCTATGTGAATATTCAGGGAGTGGGCTGGGCAAGCTTTCATCAGCTTCTCAAAGAAGTATATGTTTCAAAAATGAAAGCTTATAAAAATACAATGTGAAAAGTAGCATCATATAACTTTTTTGACTTATATTCCCAAGCACTTTATGGAAACTGGTTGTTATTATTGTTAAAGGGAAGAGCACATGCAAAAAATCACAGAAGGGACATTAATTCAAAATTTCAGTAGTAAATGAACAAATGACATTGTATATTTTCTGGAATCTAAATAATTTACTAATGTATTTACTGAAATACATGGCTGTGATACTTGAAAACTCTGCACAAAAAATCAGCCATTTAGTATTTTTATATTTTTGTTGGTTTATGAAATCTGAAAGTATACACTTGTATTTGGGATCTTATATTATAAATTCTTCTATTATATCTGCTCAAATTCTGTTTTTTGTTGAATTAGTTACTGATATACATAAGAACAAAAAGCTAGAAGAAAAACATTTTCCAACAGTTTTCAAAAAGAACCAACTTAATGAGTAACTCATTATATTGAGGAAATCTGGAAGAAGAGAGTAGAGTGAAAAAACAGCTGGTTGAGGACCAAAAACCAGATCTAATAGAACTCTCTATAGGAAGGCACTAATAGTGTCGTTGCTTTTAGTGTCTCCATATTGATTAATACTTTGTCAAAACAACTGAAACTAATTTGTGTTCCATAAATTATGTATTGTCACTATTTTCATGCAGGTTTACGTTTACTGTTATATCATGTGTTAGACACAAAATATTTCCTCATCTTAGACATCAGGACATTACATTAAGACGTCTGTGGGGTGTACGCTATAATGTGAGGGAGGCACATTATGTTATGGGAGGTGCTTACACATTCAAGGTATCTCTCCTCCTATCTTCCCCTTTCCCAATTGGGAGTCAAGATTTTTTTTCAACAGAAAGACACCAGTTAGCAAGTCCTCATGACTAATCAAATTAGCACAAAACAATGGAGAAAGTCATAGTTTACAAATTTTAAATTTCCAATGAAAGCAGAGAAGGCACTTCGATCAATTTCCTTAATTAGATGAAAACTACCTAATTTGACAACAAGCATCAGCCACGTGAAGACTCAAACATGAATCCTTTAGACTTGCAAGTTTAGAACTTAGTTTTAGGACAACTTGTAACTCTTTGTGGGCAGTGGCATAAAGACACAGAAACCCAACCAGAAAGCTGTTTTAAAAGATGGGACCTGTTAAATTTAATAGGGCATTGATTGAACACCAAAGAATGTTTAAATACTTTTTTAAAAGGAAATTTTATTATTATTATTGCTCAAAGCACAGATGGACCAGTTGTTCCATTTATCTAATGGTTTTGAAGGCTATTGAATAGTTAACAATGCTTTAAGAACAAAATTTAATATGTAGATTCAGAGTTTACTTTGATTAAGAAAATAATGTATTGAATTGCATTATCAAACTGTAAATTCCATGAGAGCAGTTACCACATTATATTCATTTTTGTGCCTTGGCAAAATCACTTGCCAGTTGCTCAGATTGATATCCAATGAACTGAGCCCTATTTGCCTATTGCCTCTCTGTATTGGGAACTCCTTGTAGGTTGTCTGTCTTTTCCTTTTTATCTTCAGATTCAGCTTAGTGTCTGGCCCTAAATCTGCGTTCAATAAATGCTTTTTTTAAAATGAATTAATGACTGAGTATGCTAGCTATCCTACCAATATTCTATTCTGAATCAATCTAATAATCTATTTTCTCCATTTCTGTTGAGCATTACTAGAGAAAAATCATATAATTGTGCTTATTGGCACCCCTACGAATGTGTGGACTGCTTTACATTCTTAAAAATTATTAAACACCCGAAAGAGCTTTTGTTTATATAGGCAAAATATGTAACGATGTTTACCATAATAGAAATGAAAACTGAGCATCAAAAATGTATTTATTAACTCATTTAAAAGTAATAATAATAAATTGATTACATATTAACATAAATAACATCATTTTAGGAAAACAAAATACAAAATAACCCCAAAATGCTGAGAAGAGTGACATTGTCTCACATTTTTACAAATGTCTTTAATGTCTGACTTAATAGAAGATCTGCTTCTGCATTCAGTCTGTTGCGATATATTGTTCTGCTTAAAGTTATCGAGAAAATTCGTCCTCATTTGATATGTAATTAAAGGAGGGAGGAGTATTTTATAGCTTTTTCAGATAATTGTCAATATTCTCCTTTGATACCATATCAAAACTCATCGTGTGATAGTTTCTTAAAAGTTAGTTGTAATGTGGAATCTGAAACTATATAAATTAACTTTTTTTTACTCCATACATTAAAATCCTTTGTTCTATCTAGAACTTTAAATGGTGTTTAGACTCTTCTGGCTAATTGGAAGTGGGATGTGAAAGTAAGAAGTTTTATAATTTTATCATCGAAGGGGGATAGCATATTTTTGATAAGTGCTGCCAACCAGCACTAGAATGAGGAAGAACTATCATGAATCTCTCAACTATGCATATTTATATATATATGTGTTTAATACATGTACATCATGTATGGAGCCCTGGTGGTGCAGTGGTTAAGAGTTTGGCTGCTAACCGAAAGGTTGGCAGTGCGAATCCACCAGATGCTCCTTGAAAACCCTATGGAGCAGTTCTACTCTGTCCTAAAGGATTGCCGTGAGTCGAGTCGGAATTGACTTGATGGCAATGAGTTTGGTTACAGGTTACATCAGATATACATATATCTATATTATATTTTTGTTACAACAATAAATACTATCTCTTTTTTTACTTTATATTTTCTGATTGTTTTAGTGGATATGTGCAAATAATTTTTGTATATTCTTTTAGAATATAACAAGCTTTCTTAATAATTCTAAATAATTATCTGTATATTCTTTTGAATTTTGTATAGAGTCAATCTGGTTTTTTATTTCTTTCTAATTCTAATTATTTTTACTATTTTCTCATCACTGTAAAGTCAGCTCTGATTCTAATTGCTCTTCTTTGTGGGTAATGTTTCTATTTGGTTGTTTTTAAAATCTTTACTTTGTCTTTGATCTGTAGTTTTACTATGCTATGTCTATATGTAGCTTTCTTCTTATTTATCCTGCTTAGAATTTGTTGAAATTTTTATATTTGAGGATTGGTGTCTTTTAACAATCTTGGAAAAATTTCAACCATTATTTCTTCAAATATAGTCTCTTCTCCATTCTCTTTATTATCTTCTTTCAGAATTTTGATTAAAGGTACATTAAACCTATCACTTTGTCTTCCATGTTTCTTAACTAATCTTTCATATTTTCCTTTTCTTTGTGTCTAGCAACTGCATTCTGCATATTTTCTTTAGTCTGTCATCCAATTCTCTAATCATCTCTTCAATTCTATCTAATCTGCTCTTTAATCGGTTATACAAGAAAAAAAAACCCAAACCCATTACCAAGTTGATTCCGACTCATAGTGACCCTATAGGACAGAGTAGAACTGGCCCATAGGGTTTCCAAGAAGTGTCTAGTAGATTTGAACTGCTGACCTTTTGGTTAGCAGCTGAGCACTCAACCACTGCACTACCAGGGATCCTAATCAGTTATAATTAGTTATTATATACATTTTTATTTCTAGAAGTTATAAATAGTTGTTTTTCAAATCTGCTTGGTCATGCTTTCTCCTGATATTTTTAAGCTAATTTTAAAAATAATTATTTTGTGTTCTGTATCTCTAATGTCAATAACTGAAATCTTAATTGGCCTTTTTCTCCT
>NW_004443972.1:17571642-17612605 GCF_000243295.1 Trichechus manatus latirostris
TGTTCTGTATCTCTAATGTCAATAACTGAAATCTTAATTGGCCTTTTTCTCCTGTTTGTCATCTTAATTGGTTCTCATATACTACTTCGTTTCCTCTCTCCTGATATTTTTAAGCTAATTTTAAAAATAATTATTTTGTGTTCTGTATCTCTAATGTCAATAACTGAAATCTTAATTGGCCTTTTTCTCCTGTTTGTCATCTTAATTGGTTCTCATATACTACTTCGTTTCCTGTATACTTGGAATTTTCAACTTATGAATTTGTCACTTTTCTTGATACTTGATCTACGGATATTGTTTGAGCTCCTCCAGAAATAATTTGCCTTTACATCTGATAGCCACTTGAGGTTTTACTAATCCAGGACCACTCTCTCTGCCTCATTTCCTCATCTTTAAACTAATTGGGCAAATCTGCAGCAAAAGACTTCTTTAAAGTATTAAAAAGCAAAGATGTCACCTTGAGGACTAAGGTGTGCCTGACCCAAGCCATGGTATTTTCAATCACCTCATATGCATGTGAAAACTGGACAATGAATAAGGAAGACTAAAGAAGAATTGATGCCTTTGAATTACAGTAGTGGCAAAGAATATTGAATATACCATGGAGTGCCAGAAGAATAAACAACTCTGTCTTGGAAGAAGTACAGCCAGAATGCCCCTTAGAAGCAAGGATAGTGAAACTTCATCTTTAGTAAATGATATTAATAGTCTTATTTCAATTTCATGTTGTTATTGTGATGAATGTATATTTAGTGCCTACTATTTCTTGGAGATAAAGTGGTAGAAATTAAAGACATGGTCATTAACCTCATGGAAAACTGTGTAGTCATCCTTGACTCCTCTATTTGTTTCATAACCCAAATCCAATCTGTCAGTATTTTCTTGGTTCTACTTTTAGAATATATGTAGAATCCTATTACTTCTCGTCTTCTGCACTATTATCACCTGGTTTTCATATTATCACCTTGTCTATGTCACTCTGGGGTGGATTAACCAGTAAGCAAGTTACACATGGGCGTACTCGTGTTTACTTACTAATGTGTAGTGCACAATTTCACATGGGTTGAAAAACAGGTGAAATTGTGCACTACACATTAGTAAGTAAACACAAGTAAGTCTGTGCCTACCTTGCTTTTTAAGTAATCCATCTCTGCATGTCACCATTATTATTCTATTATTGTAACAGCCTCCTAGTTGTTCTCTCTATCCTTGTCCCCCTTCACTCCATTCTCAGCTCAACAATTACAGTAAACATTCTTCTGGTAAAGACCCTCTAACGACTTCCCATCCCATTCAGAGTAAAGTCAAAGTTCTTATGATGGCCTATAAAGCCCTACATGATGTCCTTCCATCTTCCTCACCTTCACTCTTAGACATCATCTCTTGTTACTCTCCCCCTTGCTCACTCCTCCCAAGGAATTGGCCTCCTTGATGCTTCTCAAACATGCCATGCAAGCTTTCTCCTGAGGATCTCTGTATTGGCTATTCCCTCTATCTGGAAATCTCTTGCTCCTGATATCTGCATGGTTTGCCTCCTTGCCACCTTCAGGACTTTATGGAAATATCACTTCATTGATGCTTTTTCTAATCACTTTATTTAAAATCACAACACCCACCAATCATACTCCTGTTTCCCTTTCCTGCTTTATTTTTCTCCATAGCACTGTGCACCATCCAACAGAATACATTGCTGTTGTTTTTGTTAGGTGCCGTTGAGATGGTTCCAACTCATGGTGACCCCACACACAACAGAACGAAACACTGCCTGATTCTGCACCATCCTCACAATTGTTGCTATGTTTGAACCCATTGCTACAGCCACTTGCAATCCATCTCATTGAGGGTCTTCCTCTTTTTTGATGACCCTCTATTTTACCAGGTATGATGTCCTTCTCCAGGGGCTGGTCCCTCCTGATAACACGTCCAAAGTAACCAAGACGAAGTCTCACTATCCTTGCTTCTAAGGGGCATTCTGGCTGTACTTCCAAGACAGAGTTGTTTATTCTTCTGGCACTCCATGGTATATTCAATATTCTTTGCCACTACTGTAATTCAAAGGCATCAATTCTTCTTCAGTCTTCCTTATTCATTGTCCAGCTTTCACATGCATATGAGGTGATTGAAAATACCATGGCTTGGGTCAGGCACACCTTAGTCCTCAAGGTGACATCTTTGATTTAAAGAAGTCTTTTGCTGCAGATTTGCCCAATGCGATACATTGTTTGATTTCTTGACTACTGCTTCCATGGGCCTTGATTGTGGATCCAAGTAAAATGAAATCCTTGAAAACTTCAATCTTTTCTCCGTTAATCATGATACTGCTTATTGGTCCAGTTGTTAGGACTTCAGTTTCTTTATGTTAAGTTGTAATCCATACTGAAGGCTGTAGTCTTTGAGCTTCATCAGTAAGTGCTTCACGTCCTCTTCACTTTCAGCAAGCAAGGTTGTGTCATCTGCATATCTTAGGTTGTTTATGAGTCTTCCTCCAATTCTGATGCTGCATTTTTCTTCATATAGTCTGGCTTCTCAGAATATTTGCTCAACATACAGACTGAATAGGTATGGTGATAGGAGATGACCCTGATGTTCACCTGTCCTGATTTTAAACCATGCAGTATCCCCTTAATCTGTTTAAACAACTGCCTCTTGGTCTATGTACAGATTCCGCATGAGCACAATTAAGTGTTCTGGAATTCCCATTCTTCACAGTGTTATCCATAATTTGTTCTGATCCACACAGTCGAAAGCCTTTGTGTAATCAATAAAACACAAGTAAACATCTTTCTGGTATTCTCTGCTTTCAGCCAAGATTCATCTGATACCAGCAATGATATTCCTGGTTCCACATCCTCTTCGGAATCTGGCTTGAATTTCTTGCAGTTCCCTGTCAATGTACTGCTGCAACCATTTTTTCATTTTGTTTTAAATTGTGCATTAGGTGAAAGTTTACAGCTCAAGTTAATTTTCTCATACAAAAATTTATGCACATATTGTTCTGTGACATTAGTTGCAATCCTCACAATGTGACAGCACACTCCTGTTTTCCACCTTGGGTTCCCTATGCCCTTTTGACCAGTTCCTTTCCCTTCCTGCCTTCTCATCCTGCTTTTGGACAGGAGCTGCCCATTTGGTCTCATATAACTGATTGAACTAAGAAGCACATTCCTCACGTGTATTATTTTTTGCTTTATAGTCCTGTCTTATCTTTGTCTGAAGAGTGGGCTTGGGGAATGATTTCAGTTCTGGGTTAACAGCGCATCCAGGGGCCATAGTTTCAGGGGTTCCTCCAGTCTCTGTCAGACTATTAAGTCTGGTCTTTTTATGTGAATTTGAGTTCTGTTCTACATTTTTCTCCTGCTCTGTCTGGGACTCTGTTGTGTTCCCTGTCAGGGTGGTCATTGGTGGTAGCCAGACACCATCTAGTTCTTCTGGTTGCAACCATTTTTGAATGATCTTCAGCATAATTTTACTTGCATGTGATATCAATGATATTGTTCGATAATCCGCATTCTGTTGCATGACCTTTCTTTCTAATCACTCTATTTAAAATTCCAGCATCCCCCAGTCATACTCCTATTCCCCTTCCCTGCTTTATTTTTCTCCGTAGCACTTTCCACCATCCAACAGAATATATACTCCATTAATTTTATTTTCTGTCTCATCCCACTAGTGTGTAAGCTCCCTGAGGTTATGAATTTTTGTTAGTTTTGTTCACTGCTGTATTCCTATCACTGAAATAATTCATTAAATATTTATTGAATAAGTGAGCATTTTAGTGGGGAAAACAGACATTGAACAACAAATTCTACAGTTAAGTATTAATTATAATAATGTAATTACAGTAAGAGCTATCATGAGGAAGAACAAGGTTTCGGGAAATTATTAACAATCTTGTTTGAGATTTTTCTAATCTTGCTTGAGAAGAGGTTAGGGAAGCTTCTCTGAGAAAATCAGATTTACACTGAAATCAGAATTTGGGTTAGCTAGGCAAAGAGAAAGGAGAAGAGCTATTTAAGGCAATGGCTAATTAATTTATTGGGGAAATTAGTTATAGGAAAACAATAGTAAATGCTGTTTATAATTTAAATTTTATAAATTGTGGTGTCTAGATCTCTGAGAAGCTTTAAAATAATAGGAAATCAGCTGTCCTGGATGAATTTGGGCATTCATCTACCTAAAACAAGCTATAGGATCATGTGATCTCTTAATGAAATTTTTTAATTAACTGAGATCAAAACAAGAAAGAGTCAAAAGAAATTGCTACTAGCCGGAAAAGAGTAGCTAAACACTGATTAGAGTTTAAGGACATTTGCAATTATCAATGTTCAGATTAGGTCTCATGGCCAGGTAAAGATCTTTAGAAGAGGGTATTCTGAACCATAAAATCTAAGTTTGAAGCAGGGACATCTGTGTTTTCAATATTTTAAAATTTTCTTTCTCAGAATACAACTAAACTATTACTACATCTTGATGTCTTTAAGCAAAGACTGTATATTCATCACACCAATGATCTTTTGTGAAATGTTCTTAGTTGGAAGGTTAAGAAAAAGTCTTTTAAAACACTGATTATCACTTCTTCTGCAGTTTAGATTGAGTGTAAGACCAGAAACTGAAACAAATGGTCTAAAAGTGGGACTGAATATTTGAAAGCAGACATTTCCTGGAAAATTTGGTCACTGTAATATAGGCCAGCATAAAAAGTAATATGAGTCCCTGACCTCAAATAGCTCTCTGTCCCATTTCGTATAAGGTGGAATACAAAAAGCATCAGAAGCTTTTGTATTATGTTTAGTGTAAATTATTTTTTCCTGTGTGCCCTTATTTTTACTTTCACCACTTAAGTATATCACTTCTATGTATGTCATTCAGGAGAGGTTAGTTTAGGTGGCAGGAATAACCAACTAAAATCTCAGTGGCTTAAACAACGAGGGTTTATTTCTATTGTGCTGTTTGTCTGTCACAACCTGGCAGAGGGACTCTGGTCATTACAGTCAATTAGGCACCCAGGCTGACAGTAGCTCCATCTAGGCCTGTGTTTTCCAAGTCACTATGGAAGACAAACGGTAACATGCTAAGTAACATACCAGCTCTCATAACTTCCATTTGGAAGTGACAGATGTACACTTAGTAGGCCACACCCAATTTCAAAGATGGCAAGGAAGTACAATCCTACCATGTGGCCAGAAGATCTGGAGTATCTGTCAACAGCTCCAATGACTATCACGTGTTTGTATATGTGTTAGTGTGTGTGCGTAGGGGTTTAAAATGTAACTCACACTTTGAATGAAAATATAGTTTCTGCACATATATAGATACGATATATATTCAGAAAATACCAATTTATAACATTATTTCCAAAATTGAAACAGAATTAAGCGTTTGATTAGTTTATGTTTTCTAGGGTTAAATATTGCTAAAATTTCAACTATAGTCTATAAATTTTGATCTCTATTTTTAAGCAAGTGCTTTCTCCAGAGTGATTGATCTACCCACACAAAAATAACCTTTACCTAGTCTGAATCATGAATTGTAGCTTCATAAGATTCTTCTCATCCTCCTCTTCCTCCCATTTACTCCTTGCCTTAAGAAATTGCAACATTCATTCTAGCATCCTAAGAAAAATATACATCCATGTGGATTCATAGAATAAACTAAAATTATAATATTTTACATCACAAACTTCTTTAGAGCCAGAGCTGCCTGTTCCCTCAAATTGTTATAATCTTACGTGCGATAACTAGGAAATGAAAACACTGGACAGTTAAAATTTTATAATTGCATTTTAAGTATAAATGCTATTTCTTTCCTTCTACAGGTATTTCATGATGTCGCTTACAAAGCTAAAGATCGAAATGACTTGGTATCAGGAATTGATGAATTTCTAGATCAGGTTACTGTTCTCCCTCCTGGAGAATGGGACCCAAGCATTCGAATAGAGCCTCCAAAAAATGTTCCTTCTCAGGTATGTATATTTGAAAATGCTCTTAAAAATCCCATCTACTTGTTCTCTTTTAAAATACATGTCTTAAAATAGTATAACCCACCAAAAAGATTCAAGTGATTTAAATTATAACCTTCAGAAGGCAGGGGCCTGAAGTTATGATCTCCATTGATCCTATCCAGCACACCTCACTAAACAATTTGGTATTTTGACCATAAACTATTTAAATCAATCGTAATCAAACAGTACTATGTCCCTGGAAAGAATTTTAGACCCAACTTAAAAGATATTACACTGGAGGAAAATTAAAATTTTAATAAAAATGTAAAATATTCCTCGAGAAAAAGCTCATTACTGTCCTCCTATCACTGTGTGTGATGTCCTACATGACTTTGAATTGGCAAGTCATCATTACTGCCAGTCGCATTTATGATTGGGAAGAATTTTTAATTATAATTCTTATATTTGTATTACCTTTGTGTGGATATATGATTAAAAAAATAGTAAAAATTCTGCCTATAAAAATCCAATGTGTATATTACCAATCACACATTCCAGAAAGATAAAAATAAAGATAGTTGCTATTGTTTGGGGTCATTTTCTTGTTGTAGGCATGACTTTTGTGAAAGTGGTGGCCAAGTATTTAGAAAGTCCAGACTTCATATCAACAGCACTATTCCTATTGATTCTGTCTTCTGCAACCCTCCTGCTGTCATTTACTCAGCTTTGCCTTTGGCCCTTGCCCCTGTGGAGTCTAGCCCTGCTTGACTCTTCTTCCCCGGGTGAAGTGACAGATGGCTTCGTCAACTGAACATTGGACTTAGAAGTATTTCTGGTTAGCCAGCTGTGGGCAAATGAGCAGATGTACCACTCAACCATGAGTACTTAAAAAGGTCATCTCCATCCCATTATCAATTTAAGGAAAATACACTGATATCTCTTTTCTATATTTTTATTCCAAAGTCATCTCATAATTATTAAAAGTATTTTCTTTCCTTTTCTCAACAATTACCATTTTATGATTCTATAACTAAAACCACATATTTTCAGTTGATCTACTACTAAAATAAAATCAGTTGCTTAATGAAATATTTTAAAGGTTGTAGATTGTCTCATTTCTGTATTTGTGTATATGTTTGTGGAGCCAGGGTGGCGCAGTGGTTAAGAGCTTGGCTGCTAACCAAAAGGCTGACAGTTCGAATCCACCAGTTGCTCCTTGGAAGCCGCATGGGACAGTTCTGCACTGTCCTATAGGGTCACTATGAGTCGGAATTGACTTGATGGCAGTGGGCATACATCTTTGTACTTATAATATTAGAAAAGGTAATATAATGTTACACAAAATAATAAGAAAGAAAATCATTAATTAGTGGTTTTAGAGAAATTCAATAAAATTATTAATACATTGAAAGTGAGACCTTAAAAGTCACTGTTAATACCAGTTAGTTCCTCAAACATTAAAACTGAAGTCAAGCATTTAAAAACATGTCTTTTATTTCCAAGTTTTGTCCTTTGTTATGCTCTTTGGTATTCTGGAACAAACTGATGCTTTATTTTAGGACTGATCGCAGGGGGCCTGTAAGGTCAGAACTAATTTCATAACATTATTAAGATGTTATTAATATGCAATGCGTTTAAAGTCAAACATTTTTAAAACACTTTGAGGAATCATGTTTTGGTGTCAAATGGAGTCATGGGAACTGCATATTTTCTTATATTATTTGTATGAGACCCTTTTAAATCAGAATTAATTATTGGATTCTAAATTTTGAGAGGCAATAGTAAAAGTAACACTGGATTAAGAATCAAGGCATCTGGATTCAGCCACTATCTATTTGTATGGCCTTGAACAAATGCCTTAACCTCTCTGTGGTGATGTTGCTATCAGAGCTGTCCAATAGAACTTTCTGCAGCAATGGCAATATCCTGTATCTGTGCTGTCCAATAAGCCAAGCCACTATTGAGCACTTGAAATGTGGCTAGTGCAACTGAGCAACTGAATTTTTAATTTTACTCAATGGGATTGATTTAAAATTTAAATTTACATAACAGCATGTGGTTAATAGCTACCATATTAGATAGCACAGTTCTTTATAACAAGTTTGAATTAAAGGTATGCTGTATGTTTCCTCACAATATTAATATTTTAAAAGATGTATGCTGTAACTGAATAGTAGATTTTATAAAATTGTGTTTTCTTTTATTAGATAGAGTAAAATGAATTAAAATATATTAAGCACCCTGACCTCATATTTATTCAAAAAATATTTTCTCTGTGGGATAGTTTCTATGGTTTTTAGTCTACTGAATGTATAAAACACAACATCTTAAATAATTTTTCCTTTAAGAGAAGAAGAATCTGTCACCTCAAAAGGGGAAACCTTGGAAGTATTCATTTAAGAACTTTGTGTCTGTCATTATGATCATGCCTTGTTTATACCCTCAAAATCTTTGCCCCTTTTTTATGCCATGTATTTGCTTGTCAAAACCACCAAACCAAAAATCCTGTTGCCATCGAGTCCAACCATAGTGACTCTATAAGACAGAGTAAAACTGCCTCATAGGGTTTCCAAGGAGCAACAGGTGGATTCGAACTGCGAACCTTTTGATTAACAGCCTGAGCTCTTAACCTCTGGCCATCAGGGCTACGTCAAAATCACCTGTTAAAGTCGTTGTTGTGGAGTCAATTCTGACTCATAGCTACCCTACAGAATGGAGTAGAACTTCCCCATAGGGTTTCCAGGGAGTGGCTGGTGGATTTGAACTGCTAACCTTTTGGATAGCAGCCAAGCTGTTAACCACTGCACAACCAGAGCTCTGTCAAAACCATAACCTTGTGTAAATTCAAGTCTTCACTTTGCACCTTCATTGACGCAGCTGAACGTGGCTGAAGGAAAATATATAACCACACTGACTTGTCTCACTTAAATTCATGACCACATACCTCAAGTGGGCCTTTGCTGCAAGGCAATCATACTATGCTTCCTTAGTCCAATCATTCTCTCTAGATGACTATTTCACACCGTCTCTCTCAAGCCTTCAGTGCATCCCTCCTGGCCCTCACTCTCAGATGTTGACTTGCTTCCTTCTTCCCCTGAGAAATTTGAAGTAATCAAAAGGGAACTTCCACATCTACGTACCTGCCAGCATCTGCACTCACATACTCTGCCTTCCCATGTATTACTACTGTTGATCCGAAGTCAGCTTCTACTTGTACACCAGATCCTACCTCTTCATACCTATGTCATCAGTCCTTTCATTCTATATTATATCATCTTTATTAGCATACAACATGCTGTTAAGTCTCCAATCTTAAAACGGTTAAACTATGACACCACCATAACTGACACCTTCTCACCCCACCTTACCTCCACCATATTCTCTCTCTGTCCCCTTGCTTTACTTTGTTTTTCTTCATGGCTCCTATCTCTACCTGACATTATAAGTTTACTGTCTGTCTTCATTAATAGAATGACTTTTTTGCTTGACTTTTTTATCTACAATATCCGTAACAATGAATTGCACACGCTAGGCACTCGATAAATATTAGTTAAAAGAATAAAAGAATGTCTGTCACTTCATTTAATTCTCAACCATACTATGAGATAGGTACTGTTATTAACTCAAGTAAATGGAGAAGGGAAGTGAAACTTTAAGAAGCTAAATAAATTCCCAGAGATCATTCAGCAAATAAGTAAAAATTAACCACTGTGCGTATTGCATTAAGGAGAAGAAATTACTTTTGTTATTCACAACCAGCACTTGAAATTTTAAAACTTCCCACAGGAGAAGAGGAAGATTCCTGCTGTACCAAATGGAACAGCAGCTCATGGGGAAGCAGAGCCCCATGGAGGACATAGTGGACCTGAACTCCAGCGAACAGGAAGGTTAGTGAAAAAACACTTTTAAGGGAGTTTAAATAACAATTGACATACTGTTCTTATCTGTCAGTAATTGCTGTTTTGAAACCTAATTTATTTTGTATTTTTAAAATCTGCACTTTGGGAGTGAAAATGCCAATAGTTTCATTGCTCTGAGTTAGTAATGATTGTCATCATTCTTAAACCAGATTTGTGGCTACACCATTCCATTTTATGTTACCTAGTCTTTCATTTTACTTTGAATAAAATTCATTCACAGATTTTAGAATGAATAAGAAAACTGTCTGCTGACCCTTCTTAAAAAAAAAAGAAAACCTGTTAAAAGCTTCAAATTCAAGATGGAAATACACATAAATACCAAGAATTCCGTCTTGTAGATCCTATGTCATTAAATGCAAGTAGGAATGCATATAATGGTATTTTTTTATGAATACGGCTGTGATTTGGAAGAGCTGTATGATTTATTTTTCTAATCACACATCTTTGAAGAGATGATAGCTTCAATTTATTTCTTAAAATGGTTCTTTACGGGTTTTTTTTGACAGCTTGTCTGTCTACAAGCAATGTGTGAGCAGAAAATCAGAAACTCTTGGGTGGATCTCTCTTCAGGGAATATGTGTGTACATTCTCCATTACAATTGAAGGCAATTGCAAAGGCTTTGCAGGATTGGTGCTCCCTTCCCCACAAGGCTGTTTTCCATCCTGTTTGCGTTGTGTCCTCTAAGCTGACTTTCCAGTTCCTGACAACTCTGTGCATTTTAATTCTCTTGTGTTCTTTCCCTATCTATGCCTTGTCCCTGAGGAAATATCCTTTAACATCTTCCTCAGGCTTGATAACTAATTTGAGATGGTGCAAATAATTATTTCCTTTTCCCTCCACTGGAAGCTTTGTTACTCATTACATTTGCTTTCATATTTTCAAATGCTGTCTTTTTTTATTTTGGGTGGTTTCTCTCTCTCTTTCTCTCCTTCTGAGGTGTTAACTATGCCACATAGCACAGGTTTTTTTTGAAGTTCACTTTTTCTTACCGCTTCCTGAATCCTCCCAGGTCACAATATCCAGTCTCTTCGCTTCTCCAGAGTTCTTCCACAGATTCTGTTGCTGACATGGCTTGAAGTATCCATTACTCATCTGATCTCCTGGAGTTGCTGGTGTCCATCTGGGCTGCTCTTGCACTGTTCTCTGTAATGAACTCCCACTTCTGGATTTAGATTCTTGCTGTTAAAAGCACATTTATTACACAGTAACATAACAGCTATTCGAACTAACATATATTCTAATAAGCAATTAATTAGAAAGCAGTAGTCTAATATAAAGTATTATAAAAACTGTAAATATTAATTACTAATAGTTCATAACCATCTCAAATTGTTTTGGGGATTAGGTGGGGTATAAAGAAAAAATGAATGGATAAATAAACTACTAGATTAACTCTTTTGAATTGTGACTTTGACAAGTTAACAAGTCATTCAGAAATGATCCCCCAAATAAAAAAATATGCATTTTTTAAAAAGCAAAATAGGTAGAGGAACCTAAGACGATCTTTGTGTGTATGTGAATTTTACAGGTTCTCTACAAGCTTCTCTGCATTTTAAATGTCCTTTTTTTTCAATTAAAATGTCATTCTTTTCAACCCTCTCCTACTCCACATCCCCCTGAGGGAAGCAACCACTAGGAAAACATAGTGATTTGATCACTCACATCATAGTAAGATAGTTATTAATATGTTACTATTATGTCTAGGTCAGGTCAGGCAAATTATAGACAGAATTTTCAGTTATTCTGAATATGTACATTTTCAAGGCCAACAAAAATTTCTTTCTGAAGGAAACAATCATTTTTGCTGTGATTCTAAAACCTCCAAATGATTAAAATAACAAAAGTTTAACATTTTTATATAATCCAAGTATATTCATCTTGGCAGTAACCTTCATTAGGAACTTAATCATAGTCTTATTCATTTTAATATAGCATCTTTATTCCATAGAACACAAAGAACTTTCAGTAGTCAAGTGTTAGGTTTGCATTAAATGTTCAAAGAATGAGAGTATCTGTTTTTAACGCTCTCATTCCTAATAGAAAATTTTAGATTTTAGACTTCAAATTTTAAGCAGCATTTCACAATTTAATACTTTGCCCCCAAAACAATCCTCTTTCAAATGTTTCCATGTAGTTTTTGTATATATTTGGAATAAATGAATTCATACCAGCTAAGATGATTATTAAGGAGCCCTGGTGGCACACTGGTTAAAGCACTCAGCTGCTAGCCAAAAAGTCGGTGGTTTGAACCCACCAAACTCTCCATGGGAGAAAGATGTAGCAGTCTGCTTCCATAAGGATTTACAGCCTTGGAAACCCTATGGGGGCAGTTCTACTCTGCTCTTACAGGGTAGCTATGGGTTGGAATTGACTCGATGGCAGGGTGTTTGGTTTGAGTTTGGTAAGGCCATTATTGTCTTATGAATGATAAACATTGGGATATGTTTAGGGAAGAGTGGATCAAAATTACATTTATCTAGGTTAGTTATTATACGACCCTCTCTTAGTACCCTAAAAATGAAAACGACTCTGGAACCTATCTGTCTATCCTGAACATTGCCGTCACCTACAAAGCCATTTAAGATGTCTGCCTGGAACGGTATCTGGTGAGAATTTTTTTTGATGGGGGCAGAGAGAGCAGGTAACTGGAACCACGGTTAAGACACTGCTTTTTCTCTCTAGGATGATGTTCACTATGGGAGTATACAAAAGTTAGTTCACCTTCCCTGCCTCTCTTTTCGCAAAATGCTAAATGAAATGTAGACAATTAGGAAACACTGCTAACAGCTGAGACCGGTAGGCCTGAGTTTTGGAGGAATAGCCTGATACAGAAGTGTCACAGAGAGTCAAGTAATCCTTAAATCTCAGTATTTGAATTCTGATTGATGAAGAGCTCTGAACCTTGTTGGAGAGAACCTGGGCCTTTTTGGTTATTGACACACTATTTTGTCAGCAATTGAGGTAACACAGTGATGCAAAGCTGTTCCTGTAGATCATGATAATACAAAGTAGCAGGTTAATCTGGGTCTCGTTCTTCTAATGGAAAACATATTCTGTGATCTGGCAACACAGCAGATGAGCATTTTGATTTGTGTGCTTTTTATATTTGAGTTTCACTATTGTGTTTTCCCCCCCGTCTTAGGATTTTTGGGGGACTTATTTTAGATATCAAAAGAAAAGCTCCATACTTCTGGAGTGACTTCAGAGATGCTTTCAGCCTGCAGTGTTTAGCATCTTTTCTATTTCTCTACTGCGCATGTATGTCTCCCGTCATCACATTTGGAGGACTGCTGGGAGAAGCAACTGAAGGTCGTATAGTATGTATTATGCTTTTCTTTGAACTTTGAAACTTAACCACTTTTTGAGATTCATAGTTAGGTAAGTTAGCATTTAATTTTGGACTCCTTTATGAGGAGAGATTTGATGTATGGTCTGTAAGGTAAACTTCATATGAATTTCCTGGGAGCAGAATATCTCAGAACAAATTATTTTGAGTATTACACAGGGTTCTGATCTTATTCCCAGCTATTTCGCATATATCCAGGCCGTGCTTCTGTTCAGACACTTATCCTGAATCTATTTAAACTTTCAGTAAGAAAACAGAAAAGTGCGATAAGGAAGGTGGAGAGGACACACCCTCATTTACTACCATTAATTTTCCGCCTATTGCTCACTCATTCTCTCATCTTCCTACCCCATGCCCTGCCAAAGTTTGCTAGGCTTTTCATGGTGAAGCAGAAAGCATATACTCATACATATTAAACATTTTCTCCCTAGTTATAATGGCTGCCTGTACAGCTTAGATAATGGAACCATTTATATCTCTACACAGAGTGCAATCGAATCTCTCTTTGGAGCATCCATGACCGGGATAGCCTATTCTCTCTTTGGTGGACAGCCTCTTACCATATTAGGCAGTACAGGACCAGTTTTGGTGTTTGAAAAGATTTTGTTTAAGTTTTGCAAGTAAGTGTTATATACTCTTGGCCCTTAGCCCCTTTCTATTTCTCTACTGTGTTTACACTCTCCTGACATGGCATTTGAAGGACTGCTGGGAGAGGAGGAAGTGGCTGATTTGATTCAGCTTGACATTTTTCTCTCCATGGAAATAGAGGAAAAGTAAAAAATTTGTGTATGTTGTTATATAATATTTATAAAAATGATATTTGGTTCTAGGCACTGAGAAACTCCTGTTGATTTTTTTCCCCTTAGATGTTCCCTTTAGACAAAGTCTTGAGTTTAGTGACTCATGGGATATGAAGCTTTTTTACTTTTACTTCCTGAATTAGGTTTATTTCCATTTACTTAAAATAGTAGCAGGCTGTTAAATGACCTTTTATTCATCTGTTCTTTCCTTTTCCTCCTCATAGAGAATATGGGTTGTCATACCTATCTTTAAGGGCCAGTATTGGACTTTGGACTGCAACCCTGTGTATCATACTTGTGGCCACTGATGCAAGCTCCCTTGTCTGCTATATCACCCGGTTTACTGAAGAAGCTTTTGCTTCTCTTATTTGCATCATTTTCATTTATGAAGCCCTAGAGAAGTTGTTTGAACTCAGTGAAGTGTATCCAATCAACATGCATAATGACTTGGAACTGCTGACACAATACTCGTAAGTACCATTTCCCCCTGTTGGCTGTCGGGCTTTTCTTTTTACAAATATTGCTATTGTTGTAGGAAACATGAGGAACTTACTCAGCAGATAGAGTGCCTTAAATTGATTCGTGACCTAAATCATGGACTCTCAGAGTTGAACAGAATTTTAAAAGTCATCTAATCAGCCACTCATGTGATACTTGAGTTCTCATTATATCATCTCTGCCAAGTATATCTTTTTGAACTTCTGTTTGCTAAGTATTCCCGAAAATAAGTAAATAGTGAACCAAGGTCAATTTTACTATACAGGAATTTTGTTTTGCAAAAGTTTTATTTTGGTTTTCCTTTAGGACCTTTTCAATTTACTATACAACTAATCCAAAGAAACTTGATGTGAAAATTAAAGTTTTTAGATTTAGAGCAATGAGGTAAAAGAAACTCATTAGGCCTAAATTATATTATTTATATTTATAATTATTTATATTTATTTTATATATATTTATATTTATTTATATAAAAAATCACTAAATTGCAACTTAATTTTGCTTTTAGAAGTTATGACCTTTATGATAGAGGTACTCAGATATTGCCTGTTAAAGGTAATATTAAAGTTTAGGATTAAAGATGGGATTGACTACTTGTCTAGATTTGGTATGCCAGCAATTTGGAATTTCTCTAAGGCTGTGTCTGCAGAGTATCTGTGGCCATTATATGACTCCTTTCTTTAATTTTAGGACTTCTTTGTTGCATTTATGTATAGATTTTTATACAGCAAATATTTGAAGTAATATGTTCTTTAAGAATCATTTATAACCTCTGCATCAACCACCAATGCTCTTTTCTTTAAATTGCTGAGATATAGCTTTAAGCCCTTTGGAGATTTAGTATTCTTATTTACTATTAGAAGACACTGAAATTGTGGAAATTAAACCAAAATAATGCTATATTATAATTTTGTCAAGAATGATTAAATGATATAATGTTGAAAATAACATTTCTTTTAGTACTTTAATTTTTCTCTTGGTCTTTAGAGATAGTTTTAAACAGAGCTCTCCTATTTTTGGACAAGAACAATCAAAGTGGAAATACAAAATAGCTTTCTCAATAAAAGCAAATAGGGTGTTGTGTACAGGATTGTCTTAGGTATCTAGTGCTGCTGTAACAGAAATACCACAAGTGGATGACTTTAACAAACAGAAGTTTATTCTCTCACAATCTAGTAGGCTAGAAGTCCAAATTGAGGGTGTCAGCACCAGGGGAAGGCTTTCTCTGTCAGCTCTGGAGGAAGGTCCTTGTCATCAGTCTTCCCTTAGTCTGGGAGCACCTTAGCACCGGAACCTTAGGTCCAAAGGACGCACTCTGCTCCCAGTGCTGCTTTCTTGGTGGTATGAGGTCCCCCTGTCTCTCTGCTCACTTCTCTCTTTTATATCTCAAAAGAGATTTTCTGAAGACACAATCTAATCTTGTAGATCTCATCAACATAACTGCTGCCAGTCCATCCCATTAACATTATAGTGATAGTATTTACAACACATAGGGAAGTCACATCAGATGACAAATGTTGACAATCATACAATACTGAGAATCATGGCCTAGCCAAATTGATACATATATTTTTGGGGGACACAATTCAATCTATGACATTCCACTCTTTGGCCCCCCAAATTTCATGTCCTTGTGACATGTAAAATACATTCACCCATCATATCATAGCAAAAGTATTAATTCAACTTCAAGTCCCAAATCCAAAAATTCTTCTTCATCTGTGAAATCTAGAATACAAGTTATCTGCTTCCAAAGTACAACGGTGGAACAGGCACAAGCTACCATTACAAATGGGAGAAATTGGAGGGAAAGAAGGGATAACAGGTACCAAGCAAGTTAACAGAGCACATTACATTAGCCCTCAAGGCTTTAAAAATAATGCTCTGTTCTCTGAGACCATTTATACAATAGCCCTGCCCTTCAGACTCTAGATATTGGCCACACTCTCCAGATTCTGAGTGGAGGCCCCTTGGCCTTGGGCTTCAGCTCCACCTTCCAGGCCCACTGGGACAGCAACTCTGCTCCCTCAGTTTTAGGCTCACCATTCTAGTCCATCTGAGTGGCATCTCCACCCTTAGAAACACAAGAGGCCATGACTCCACCCTTTGAAACCCCAGAGGACTTCGACATACCTTTTGAGGCTGAGGCAGCCCCACTTCCTGTGTTCCTTGTCTCTTCAGCTTTTGCTTTCTGGTTCCTTGGCCTCTTGGTCCTCGGGCCTCATGCCCACATCTGCCCTGCTGGGGCAAGTGTTCCAAAGCTCTGTAGCTTTACTGATAATTGCTGTAAGCACCCCACTCTGCTAGGAAACTTCAACTGGAAGGCACTCAGCTCTCTTACTCCGTGAGTTGGCAAGCCTAGCTCCACCGATAAGTACCCAGAGGCACCCCACTTCGCCAGGAAGCCTCCTGCGCAAAGTCACTCATCTCTCTCGCTCTGTGGGTCGGCTTCAGTGCTGTCTGGTACTGGTCTTCCGGTTCTGCTGCTGCCGGTCCTCTGCTGCTGCTTCTCACCATCTGCACCATCTCAGGTGTTAATAGTTCTCTTTACTTCCTTCTGAGTCCTCTATCCATTCACAGTTTCAAAATTACTTCCACATTTTAGGTATCTGTTAGAACAGCACCCCACCTTATGGTACCAAATTCTGTCTTAGTTATCTAGTGCTGCTACTACAGAAATACCACAAGTGGATGGCTTTAATAAAGAGAAATTTATTTTCTCACAGTCTAGTAGACTATAAGTCTAAATTCAGGGTGTCAGCTCCAGGGGAAGGCTTTCTTTCTCTGTCAGCTCTGGAGGAAGGTCCTTCTCATCAATTTTCCCCTGGACTAGGAGCTTCTCCACACAGGAACCCCGGGTCCAAAGGACACCCTCTGCTCCTGGCATTGCTTTCTTGGTGGTAATAGGTCTTCACTCTCTGCTTGCTTCCCTTTTGTTTTATCTCTTATAAGATAAAAGATGATGCAGGCCACACGCCAGGGAAATTCCCTTTACATTGGATCAGGGATGTGACCTGAGCAAGGGTGTTACATTCCACCCTAATCCTATTTAACATAATATAATCTTGCCTTATTAACCACAGGCAGAGGCTGGGTTCTCTAGAGAAGCAAAACCAGTAAATCGTATAAATATACATAAATATATAGAGAGATTTATGTCAAGGAAATGGCTCACGTGATTGTAGAGGTTGGAACGTCCCAAGTCCGTGGATCAGGATAGAGGCTTCTGATTCACGTAGTCACAGGGGCTGGTGAACCCAAGATCAGCAGGTTGGAGAGCAGCAGCCAGCTGCAGGTTCCAGAACAGGCAAAAGCCAGAATGTCTGCTTATATTTGGATGCAGGCCACACACCCTGGGAAACTCCCTTTCAACTGATTGGCTACTCACAGTAGATCCCATCATGGGGGTAATCACATATAAACACTGGGAATCATGGCCCAGCTAAGTTCACACACAATCTTAACCATCACAAGGATCAAGAAGGGCATGAGTGTAGGCATCAGGGTCACTCAGGAGGCATGCAGGTAGGAAGAGCAGTTTGATCAGAATGAGGGATAGTATCAGTACATGCCTTTTTCTATTATCTTTACTTGAAAAGAGAGCAGTATCACTGGATATCCTTACTTGGATACATAACTATCACTAGTGATTGGATTTTCTAAACTATTACATGCCAGGCACTATACTGGGGTGCTAGGTACAGAGTACTATGGTACCATATCAGAAGAGCACCTAACCCAGATTTGGTGTTCAGGGAAGTCTTCCTGGAGGAGGTGACATATAAGAACAAAACATCGATAGGAATTAGGAAGATGCTGAGGCATAGAGCAGGAAAAGTGTTTCAGACAGAAGGAATGGCAAAGTCTTGGATGCAAGAGACTTACTAATGCTTTGAAATGTTTGTCCAAAAGCATATAGATAGTTCGTGCTGAAACAAGAAATTAAACCTAGGTTTTATGCCTCTGATGTAATTTTCATTACAGTGATAAACACAAATAAGCTCTCCAAAAGAAATGGTGTCGAACAAATAAAACAGATAAAAGCAGAATTATTCCTTTAGAAATGGCAGGGAGGCACCTAAGCCCACCCTCCCAGCTGATTCCTGACCCTCAGTAGCAGCTTCTTAGGTATCTCAGACCGAGGATCACAGCTTAAAAATCCCTGGTCTACATAGGAAAAAAGATCAGAGAAACAGCAACTGGACTCTGGATAATGTTCACAGTCGGAAGGTAAAAGAATGAAAACATGCAACCAGTAGATAAAAACAGAGAAGGAGGCGTGAGAAGTAGAAGGCAAGGGACAAAAATGTATTTAGAACTCTTTAGAGAGGAAAATGGTATAGAGATCAAACACAATAAGGAAAAGGATTTAAACATAGACAATTGTTGACATTAAGAAATAGTTTGCGTGGGGAGGGGAGGCAGGACTAGAAGCCAATTTAAAAGAAAAAAATTACAAAAGGCATAGGTGGTAAGAAAATAGAGAAAGTATGTGAAAAAATAGAATGGCTGCTGGAGAGGGCAATGGGATCAAAGTAGGGTAATTTGTGATAGAAAAGAGCTACGCATGTTTGAAAATGAGAACATAGAGCCAGAAGAAAGAGAGAGATTGGAGGTGATGCAGAGAGAGAGGATAAACATGGGATTGCTGTATCCCCAGAGTCAGAAAGTGATGAGTCAAGACAAACAGTGGGGTTAATTAAAGGGACAGCTCTTCTCAGGGCAAGTGTTCAAAGGATAATTTGAGAGCAAAAATAGCTTTATGTGCCTGTAACCCCTGCCTGTCATGGCGAGCAAGAGGAGAGCAGCACAGGTCCTGACTTCTTCATGCTTAAATCTCTACTTTTGAAAAAGTGATACCCACAAGTGTAATTGTTCTGATCGCAGTGTATCTGAAGCCTAATTATTTGATGGCTGAGCACAGTCATGTGCTGATCACTGTGTTCCATTGCCTGAGTGTCCATCTCAACCAAAATTAGGGATGTAGAAGAGATGGAAAGACTGGCTCATCCTAATGGGCAGTGAGGTTTTAGGGTAGTGTGGCATCGGAAATGAGTGTAACAGAAACAGAGTGAGAGTCTTCCCGGGGAATACGGTACTGACCAGATACCCTTACTACATTGGTATCTCACCTCTGTTTTTTATACCATGATTCCCAGGCTTCTAGTGGCACACACATTTCATATGTGAATCTGATCGAGTACTGTTATTACTTGGTCTTCGGAGAAACAAAACCAATATTTTTGCTATGCATAAAATGCATATATTTATCACTGTGCTTTTAACCATGTGCATTATAGAACATAAACAGCAGTATTGCTAACAATAACAGCTATTTTAATGTATTGTATAATCTCACACTTAACCAATTACTCTATTTCATGAAGTCCACTTGACACTTAGTTGCTTTCTTGTTCTTCCTACTGTGACCTTTTCACTCTAAGCAGTTTGTCATGTCGTTATGATAATGCCCACCTAAAGTCTTCCAGTTCAGCTGTTGCTGGCCACATGCGTTCACAGGAAGTTTTAAGAGAAAATTTCCTAGAAAATGTTGCAACTAGAACATCGTATATCTGAGACTGCTATCGTTGCAAACAGAATATGCCTATACTGCCACCTATTTTGTTCAAGTGTTAAGATATTGGGGAAAAGGCATCATATTTAGATCTATATTTCAGATATTCTTTATATTTGGGCCTCCTGTATTCAGACTCCCTTAAATTCATAGTTTTGCCAACTAAATAACAAAATGTCTTTGATTTTTTAAGACTATCTTAGCTTCTCCAGCTTTTGAACCCTATAATGTAGTAATATGTAGACCTTATATTTGAAGTTAGAAACTTTCTTTGTATTGTGCCAAGAGCAAGTGTCAAGATAATCAATTTAGCTTTGAGAATATATTCATTACACCAGACGATCAGACTGAATATGTCAAGTTAGCAATAAGTAATGAGTTTGTGGGAATAATTCTTTCTCAGTTACTTTGATTTTAAGAAACGGCAAAAATAGAATAAAACATTCTGCTTGTTAGGATGAAGTGTTCCTTCAACATATAGTAATTATATAAAGCTCTCAAAGAAGACTAGCTAGAGAAAGATTTGGGTTGTATTAACCCTTTGCACTTGATTAGGTCAAAGCAAAGAGCAGGGTCTGAATATTACTCTGGTTTCCAGTATATTAGCAGACAAAAAACCCATTGCTGTTGAGTCAATTCTGACTCATAGTGTCCCTATAGGACAGAGTAGAACTGCCCCATAGGGTTTCCAAGGAGCAGCCGGTAGATTTGAACTGCCGACTTTTTTGGTTAACAGCCATAGCTCTTAACCACTGTGCCATCTGGGCTCCATATATTAGCAGACTAGAGTTGAATAAAGGGGCCCTGGTGGCACAAATGGTTAAGCCCTCAGAGGCTAACCAAAAGGTTGGCAGTTCAGACCCACCCAGAAGCTCTGGAAAAAAGACCTGATGCTCTACTCCTGTAAAGATTACAGCCTAGAAAACCCTATGGGATAGTTCTACTCTGTCAGGTGGGGTCACTATGAATAGGAGTCGACTCGTTGGCACCTAACAACAACAAGAAGAGTTAAATAAAATCTGGCAATTACCACGCTGTTTGAGGAAGTTATCTCACTACAAGGTTATGAAAGTGTTTTGTTGTTTTTATTTTTGTTTCTCATCTTTTTGTTGCTTTTCTCCAACAGCTAGTCCCCTGTACAACCCAGAAGAGTAATTTGTTCTGAATAAATGCTATTTTCTGACTAACATTATACTCATAGAAGAACATCCTCTTTCTCGTATCCTCAAACTACATGTAAACCTTCTTTAAAGTAGAAAACATGTAACAATATTATCCCCCTGAGTCCTAGCATAGTGCTCTAGACATACTAAATGATACCTTAATGCATACTGAACATGTTGCAAAGTAATTGACATCATCTGGCCAATCTTGTAATCATTTACATTATGTTTAACATTACTCTTAAAGGTTTCAACTAGATGTTTTGAATAAACTTTACACACTATGAGAATCTTAATGTGGGATAAAGATGTACAAATCTGAAACCAAAACTAGTTCTGAGTGAAAATTTAGACAGGATGCCCGCAGGGTGGAGAAATCATCTGGAAGAATGAAGAAAGGCAGGACTGCAACCTACAGCAGACCTCTAAAAGTTGATTAGAGATCTGGGAGACAAGAAAATGAAAGAGAAGTTATCATAGCTCATGGACCTTGGAGCATTCACTCATCAAAAATAAAGACTAAAACTCAGGTTTAGATAAACCCCCATGTTTCAACTATTTTTAAATTAGAATTTTTACTACATATACACTTGACTTAATTTATCCACCATTGCTTGCAACATGATTTTGTAATTATATATATTTTTGTTTATTTTACATAATGTTTGTGTACCTCCACTAGATTAATCTCCATAATAGTAGGTCCATGACTATCAGGCACACTTTCGTACCTACCATACCTAGCAAAGTATACATTCGTTCATATGTTTGCATTTCTGAAAATGCTTCTTACAATTGATATACACATTTAACATAGAATTTTCCCCCTCGAAAAGCTGATATTAAAGGAATGGATCATCTGGTACCTTAGAATCAAATAAATATAATAATAGGCACTCAGTAAGTGATTATTCAATAAATGAACTTCTAACAACCCACTGCATTCTTGGTTCTTAATCCAAGTACTTGTTATCCTTGTTTTCTCTTTTTGCTTTTGAACTAAGTTATTATTTTAATGATAAAGTCTTGTCTCCGGTAGCAATAGTATCCAATGTAATAGTTAATTATGTACCTGTTTTATCCTCACTGTTTCTAATGGATTATGAGCGTTTTCCTAAACAAGATTAGGGTCTCTGCATCTTTCTGCCTCCAGACAGTCTAAGGGATTAGTGATACCAGTTAAATTTTAAGTCTTTCCTACTCCTCAGAGCCACTTTCAGCTACTATTTTCCATCTATTTGACTATAATTTTGAAGACCTTAAATAGAATTCTTTTTCACACTTTCTTGTCAAATAACTATGAAAAGACAGCAATTTAAATGGGCATCCAATACTGAGGGGAAAGTGCTAAGCAGGAATTGATGGCTTCTTCCTTAAAGGTGCGTTGAGTGGCCATAAATCATGTGGCAGTATATCAAGTACACAGTATCTCACCTTGGTCAGATGTGATGCCTGTTCTCAGAAAGTTCCCAGTCATTGAAGTGCTGACCTGATTTCACTTCTTTTCCTAAACTGACCTAGATTTAAAGATATTTTCTGGAATATTTAGAATGGAATATAAGGATGACTTAATTTATATCAAAATACCTCAGCCTGGACATTGTGGTAATATGTGTATGCTAGGTTAACTTACAACCATGAGCAGCTAGTATTATAATCAGGAGTTCACACTCCTGGAGAGATCAGCTAACATAAATCAGAGAGATACACTCCTGAAGCAGCTAGTATAAAACCTATGTGTTAGTCATATCTCAGTCCTCGCTGAGGCTTTGCTGAATGTCAGAAATAGATTATCAGCAGAGAAATTTTTGACTTGTTAATCAGCATAATGGATTGCATTGGTCAAATTAAAAGTAATAAAGATATATGGAGGTAAAGGAAGATATAATGCTGAGGGGACACTGAGCTTCTGTTAAGGGTGGTAGAAAAAATTCAGGAATGGTTAATGGTGATGGTTAAACAACATGATGAATGCAATTAATGTCACTGACCTGTACATGTGAACATTGTAGAAATGGTAAGTTCTGTTGCCTATATACTTACCACAATAAAATAAATAAATAAATAGATAAATAAGATATATAGATAGCTTTATTTGACTAAAGAGGATATAAGAACCTAGTAAGTGATACCTTCAACTCCGGGAGATAGCACTTGAGACTTAATTCCTAAATAATCTCATGTCTGCCATTTTTGGTGCCAACAGTACTAGAATCCTACTTATGGAATATTGATCATCCTTGAGTGAATCTTTCATGCAAGATATATACATATAAATACGCATATGCATATGTATGCATATATATTCATATATGCAAGATATATACATATATGTGTGTGTGTATATATATACACACGTATGATCTGTATTTGTAATTGAAAAAATAGTACTCCTCGCCTTTTCCTTTCTGAGATACAGTGGGCATAATTTTTCCACAATCTGTGACATAATACAGGTTCTTAATATTTCTTTCAACTGATGGGATTTAAAAATAACTTTAACACACTGTTTCTCAACCACTGATACATATACCATCAGAGAGAAGCAGAAGAAACTTAGACAGCACAGTTTTTGTTTATCAAGTATTCATTATAAAATGTTCTTCCAAAAATTCCACTGGATTTTTATGTCCTTAAAACCTATTGTATGAACCAAAACTATCTCCTGAGATCATCTTCTAGCAAAATAACAGAGTGGCACACTAAATAGAAGATATTACCCATAAGAACAGTGCTCTACTAAAAAACCATCTATATGAGACCAAAAGGTCAACAATTACTCTAAAGCAAAAATGAGAAGATAAGGGGGCAGGGAAACTGGACTACTGGAAATGGAACAACCAGAACACAAAAGGAATGCTGACACATTGTGAAAAATGTAAGTAATGTCACTGAACAATTTGCGTGGAAATTGTCAAATGGGAACCTAATTTGCTGTGTAAACTTTCACCAAAAACACAATAAAATATTATTTTAAAAAACCTTTTGTAAACTAAAAATATAATGAATAATAAAAGCATGTGGACGTTCTTTAACAAAGCAAATAAAAATACATAGGCTATAAAAAGTTGTAAACCATTGCTCTAGTAACTATCTAGCGATTTCAGTTTCTAAAACATCAGTTCAGACCTCACTAAAATTTTAACTCTATGGAAACTAGCACTTTTTCTTTCAATGTCTTGAAGATTTCACTTTATCCCGTGGAGTAGATAAGGATAATTTGTTTTATAGAATAAGTTAATGGCTTATGATTTACCAATGATCACATAATTAAAGCAATAGCAAGCAAAGAGTAGAGCTCACTTTTCTCAGTATAATCCTTTTTTCTATTAAATGGTGTGATCTCTTTTACTGCTCAACTTTATCTCACTTGTTGGACACCTTGCTATGGATTAGTTATGTGATTGATGTAAAACCAGTATTGGCACTTTGTGTATGATTTGATGGTTTCACTCACAGTTTCTGCCATTCCTACTGGGAAGTTTTGAGCAAAGTATTCTTATTTATGTAAAATGTTAATAGATTATTCATTCATCTCTACTTTACTTCATGTTTTAAGTGTCAAAGCTGCATACTTTTTTGTATTTTTGTTGTGGTTAAGTGCCATCAAGCAGATTCTGACTCATAGCGACCCTATAGGGCAGAGTAGAAATGCTCTGTAGGGTTTCCTAGACTGTAATCTTCACGGAAGCAGACTGCCACATCTCTCTTCCACAGAATGGCTGGTGAGTTCAAACTGCCTACATTTCTGTTAGCAGCTGAGCACTTAACCACTGTACCACCAGGGCTCCCTCTTTTGTAGTATTAAAACCAAAAAAAAAACAAATAAATCTGTTGCCAACAAGTTGACTCCGACTCGTAGAGACCCTATAGAACGAAGTAGAACTGCCCCACAGGGTTTCCAAAGAGCGGCTGGTGGATTTGAACTGCTGACCTTTTGGTTAGCAGCCAAGTTCTTAACCACTGTCCCACCAGGGCTCCTTTGTAGCCTTAGTCATGCTAAATGAATGCTTAGAGATATTAATAATTTGTCCTAGAGGAAGAAACACACCCATTTTACTATGAAAATTAATATGTTAATTGCTCTGAGCACTATTCTTACTAGATATTTATAGAACTAACCAAATGCAATTAGATTAGCATATTTTTCTATTTATAAATGCAATTCTTGAAAATGTAAGGTGTTCAGCTTATGCACATTACATTTGTTATTTAATAAACAAGAAAATATCAAATGAGAAACTATATATACAACTCTGGAAAAGAAAGAAATTTCCTTTGTAAAAACACTTGATGATCGTAGCTCTTAGTTGCAAGGACAACAGTATATACGTACATCACCAAACAAACTATATATATAAATATTTTCTCTACCAAAGCGTTCAAATATTATGTGAAAGATCATAAAATACATTTTGTAAATGGATGTGTAAATGGATGTTCATTGCCTGTCTCAATGAGCTTTGTGTCCAGCCCAGTTCTACTGCTTCTGCTCACCCTAGTATGTCACCCATCCCTTCATTTCACAGATAACCTTTCTGGTCTATGAAAACTTGCTCTCAAGATGGTTAGTTGTTGTTGTTAGCTGCCATCAAGTAGATTCAGACTCATGGCAACCCCATGTGTGCAGAGTAGAACTGTTCCATAGGATTTTCAAGGCTATGACCTTTCAGAAGCAGATCACCAGGCCTGTCTTTTGAAGCCCCTCTGGGTGGGTTCAAACTGCCAACCTTTCGGCTAGTAGTCCAGGGTTTAACCATTTGTGCCACTCAGGATGCCTAGTAGGAGTCTAATTTTATTTATTACAGTTGTTTTTGCATTTTGATATCTAAAAGAATGAAGAACCCATGGTAGAATTTTCTTTTCAATTATTAAAGCAAATTTTTAGGAGATAGGAGGGATGTTTCTGCTTACTCTGAAATCATATCACTTGGGCAAATGCTTACAGTTTAGTGCTATTTATGTCTGGAGTTGTATGAGCAAATGCGCACAAGTGTTCTTTCTCAGTAAATGACAATTGTATCTTTTCGTCTGTTCAGACGAAAAACCATGGATTTCTTCTTGACTTCTCTCTTTCTCCCTTATACTTCCAGGTTTCCCAGCAAATTCTATTGACTAAATCTTCTAAACATATATAGAATTTGAGCACTTCTCACTACTTCTGCTTCCATAGTCTCTTGTCTAGATTATTGCAATTGCCTTCTAACTGGTGTCCCTGATTTTAAACTTTTCCTTCCACAGATGCCACGTGTGTTCTTCCCTTTTGGTTTTCTAACTCCAGGTCTCTGCACATGTCATTATAATACTTTGTCTTCTCAAGCTGCCCTTTGAAATCTTCTACTTGGATCCACAATCAACACCCGTGGAAGCAGCAGTCAAGAAATCAAATGACGCATTGCATTGGGCAAATCTGCTGCAAAATACCTCTTTAAAGTGTTAAAAAACAAAGATGTCACATTAAGAACTAAGGTGCACCTGACCCAAGCCATGGTATTTTCAGTCACCTCATATGCGTGCAAAAGCTGGACAATGAATAAGGAAGATCAAAGAATTGATGACTTTGAATTGTGGTGTTGGCAAAGAATATTGAGTATACTATGGACTGCCAAAAGAATGAACAAATCTGTCTTGGAAGAAGTACAGCCAGGATGCTCCTTAGAAGCAAGGATGGCAAGACTACGTCACACATACTTTGGACGTGTTAGCAAGAGGGCTAAGACCCTGGAGAAGGACATCATACTGGGTAAAGTAGAGGGTCAAGGAAAAAGAGGAACACCCTCAGTGAGATGGGCTGACTCAGTGGCTGCAACAATGGGCTCAAGCATAACAATTGTGAGGATAGTGCAGGACCGGGCAGTGTTTCATTCTGTTGTACATAGGGTTGCTATGAGTCGGAACCAACTCGACGGCACCTAAGAACAACAACAACTTCCACAGATTGTTCCCTACAAAGCATCCAGAAGTTTTCTTTAAAAACCCAAATCAGATCATGTCACTCTGCTGCTAGCTTCTGATGACCTTCACTGATAGTATGAAAATGAATATGATATGGTTCCTGCTGTTAAGGAGCTCAGTGATTATCAGGTGTACATACTGGCTGCTCCAATAATATCTGTTAAATCGGTAAATGAAGGGGGAGACTAGAGACAACACATAGTCAAATACTTGCTATATGGTAAAATAAGTATTATACAGTACGTATGGAGTCCTGGTGGCTTAGTAGTTAAGAGCTCGGCTGCGAACCAAAAGGTTGGCAGTTCAAATTGACCAGCCGTTCCTTGGAAACCCTGTGGGGCAGTTTTATTCTGTCCTGTAGGGTCACTATGAGTCGAAATCAACTCAACAACGTATTTGTTTTTTTTTGGTTAGTTGTATGTATAATGGCCCAGGAAAAGAAGTGACAAACTACCCTGAGGATCTGGGTCTCATTCACAGGAGAAATAAACCCTAATTTATCCCTCCAGCTCCATTTTACTTGTCTATTGAGTTTACTTGGGGATAATGACAAGGCTCTGGGAAGAATTATGTGACAGAAGATTAGAAGGTGATCACAGGAAGCAGAGGAAGGAGTGATCACCTAGACAAGGAATGTTTAAATCTTATTGTCTGAGACAATGGCAATGGGAAGAGAGCAGGCAAACTGGAAAAAAAACCACCAAAAATTGGCAAGGCTTTATTCATAAGTTCAACAAATAATTATGGGGTGCCTTCTAATTTCTAGGAGCTGTAACAAAAACTTTGCATACATGACTTCATTTAAACCCCAAATAACCCCATTTGCCATGCACTGGCTATGTGATATTGGGCAAATTATTTAACCGGTTGGAGCCCTGCTTTACAGATGATCAATCTGAGGTTCCAACAAGTTAAATAACTTGCCCAGTATCACATAGCCAATGCATGGCAAATGGGGTTAAAACCCAGGTCCTTTTGGTTCTAAAGCCCATGAACTTTCTCCTACTATGTAGTAACATAAACATAATAGTACAAGATTAGTATTATTATAACTCCTTAACGACAGGGGCTGTCTTATATTTCGATGTATCCCTGAAAGTACTTAGCACAGTACTCTATAAAAAATAATTTTTAAATTGTTAAATCAATGAATGAATGAGCAAGACTGCTTGATATGTGGCAGGTACATGGGTATAAAAATTACAGCATAGACAGGGTCCCTGCCCTAATGGAGCTTATTATCTATTGAAAGAGTTAGACATTAAATATTATACAAGTAAGTATTTAATTATAGTTGGCCTAAGTGCTATCATGTAAAGGTACAGGGTTCCATGAGAATGTGAAATACTTCCAAAGTTATGTATCTAGAGGCCAAGTGAAGATACTGCTGTGGAGATGAAATTCACATGAGAAAAAGTTTTATGGAAGAATTTAATGAAGAGAGTATGTTTTTAGTGTTAAATGATGATAGTGTTTTATGCTTCATAATTTTTAAAAGCTATTTTTTCTCATAATATGGTACAGCTATAAGTTTAAATGATTTCCCAGAGAGAAAAGTATAAGTACTTAGAGCATCTTTTCAAAGAATAAAATATAAATATGGAAATGTATTGTAAAAGCTCATCATTGTGTTACTTAAATAGTCATCTTAATAGAAACAAATTAAATGTTTAATAACAAAAGAATGAGTAAGCAAACTATGTTCCATCCATTAAAACTAATGGTTCTAAAGGGTAATTAGCAACATAGAAAATGTTTCAATTATACTGCTATATTAAAAAGATTTTTAAATATTGTATGCTTGTAAAACTATGTAGAAATTACGCATAAGAAAAATTACTGCAAGAAGTATACCAAAAAATTACAGTAGTTGTGGTAGAAAGACTATGAGATATTACTTTTTCTTTTCTATTTTATAAAGTTCTACAGTGTGCTTATATTATTTTTATAATTCAAAATACTTTTTGAAATAGAAAAAGAATAAGCATAGAAGACATGTTTGGCTTCTACAGCTAGATCATGATTCTCTGATTTTATGTCTTTTATAAATACCTAACTTGCTACACAGCACTCTGGGGGCTAATTTAGTCAATAAAGAGGCTTGAAAAAAATGAATCAGAAAACATTACTGTTCAGTGTGGTCAGGAAGGTACTATTTAATAACCACAAAGGCAAAATGAGAGCATCTGCGACCCAGGGACTAAAATTAGTGATAATGTTGAAGGGAGTTCTACCAAATTATGTTCTCCAGAAGACAGCCAGAGGCTCTTTTTGTGTAAGAAAGACTGATCACCTCTATTAGGCCTTGAAATAAAAGCAAAGACTTCTGGATGAGGGCATTTAATTATAATGTTTATCTAATCACTCCATAGTCATTTATATAAACAAGATGGCTTGCAGCACACTCTTTTCTTTGGGCAGTAAAGGGTAGTAGAGGATGTGTTTGTTAAAGTGTGTATTTTAAACTAAGCAACCAAGCACCACAAATCCAAATGATTGGCATTTTATATTGGTTTTTTAAAAAATGTAGAAAAGCGCACATATTGCCCATTCTTCCACCTTCCAGTCCGTGAGCTGTGGTAGTAACAACAGTAATAACTATGACAATAATGATGATACTTAACACCTTAATAGTATTTACATGCTAGGTACTGTTCTAGGTGCTTTCACCTGTATGAACACTTTTTACTGTCATAATAAGCCTGTCAAATTGATTACTATCATGGTCACCATTTTACAGATAAGAACACTGAAACATAGAATGCTTAACTTGTCCGAGGTTGCTCTGCTAAGTGATCAGATTCAGATTTGAATGAGCACAGAAATTTGGTGTGAGAGTCCAGAATTCAGTATTCTAAGCACTCTGCTATGTTATGTACTTAATTTTTTTTTTTCAAACCCATAATCCACCTCCTCACAGAGCTGTTAATATGTTTCCTCTCCTCCGTCTCCTCTCTTCTCTCTCTTTTTTTTTTTTTTTCTTTTTCTGTCTTCTCCACTCTGCTCCTCTCCTCTTTCCTTCTCTCGTTTTTTGTTTTGTAGTTTTGGATTGGAATTATTTGGACTGAATTCCTCAGTATGGAGGCAAAACAGGAAAGTGGGATTGCTCTCTTTTTTTTTTTTTTTTTTTTGCCTGATTGATTTATTTATAATATCTGCTTTAGAAGTTTAAGAATGTAAAATTTCAATAGCCAGAAGACTTTCTTTAAGCCACTATAGGTTGGTGCAGAAGTTTTTCCCAAACTTCCAGTACAAACATGTGGCCTTTGAGAATTATCTGCTGAGATTCCAAATATCAGAGATATAGACTAAGGAAAGAACAATTACTTGATTGGCTATACATGATATCTGTAATGTACAAAATAACTATTTTAGATAAAAACATATTATTTCCACTTTGGATTTATTGATGAGCAATGCTATTAGCTAGAGAGAAGCCTGACAAGGAGGCATGCATGATTAAAGTCCACTTAAAGACCCAGTTTCTCCAAAAAATGACTCTCCTATAAGCTTGCCATTTTTATCCCAAAACTTCTCTTAGTACTTTCAGAGCCATTAAAATGTAAACAAGTTACCAGGAACGTGGTAACATATTTATTCTATTGTTCTCACTAACAGTATAATCTCTTTGGAAATCAGATATGACTGCCCAGAGGGAAGGGTGTATAAAGGAAGCAAAATCACCCTGGTGGCTAGGTTTAGATGGGGCTATGAGAGGTAAGAATCTGGACAGTTGGGTGGAGGACAGGTGTGATGGTGTAGTTGTGATGATAGGAGGGCAACGCTGCAGGGTGTTTGTCGAAATATCTTAATGGAGAGGGACAGTGAAATGGGAAGCTGAGAAGGAACACACAGTGAAATGTAAATTACTTAATTTGGTCTGGAGCCTCCACCCATTCTCACCCTTCTGGCTGTGACAATAAAAATGGCACTGAGTGACATCTGTTGTTGTTGTCGTTAGGTGCCATCAAGTCAATTTCTCCTCATTTCGACTACATGTGACAGAGTAGAACTACCCCATAGGGTTTTCTAGGCTGTAGTCTTTACAGGAGCAAATCACTGTGTCTTTCTCCCGCGGAGCCGCTGGGTGGGTTCAAACCACGAACCTTTCGGTTAGCAGCCAAGAGCTTAAACTTTGCACCACCAGGGCTCCTTACAGTGACATCTTTCTTCTTCTTGTTGTTGTTAGGTGCCATCGAGTTGATTTTTGACTCATAACGACCCCATGTGACAGAGTAGAACTGTCCCATAGGGTTTTCTTGGCTGTAATCTTTACAGGAGCAGATTGCCAGGTCTTTCTCCTGTGGAGGCACTGGGTAGGTTCAAACCACCAACTTTTTGGTTAGCAGCTGAGCGTTTAAACTTTCCACCACCAGGGCTCCTTGAGTAACATATAGAGGCAACATATTATAGCTGAAAGAGCAGGGGGGTTTGGGGTGAAAAAGACCCGGGTTCAAATCTAATTCTGACAGTATGGCCTTGGATAAATTATCAAACACCTAGTTTTTCCTAGCTATGAAATGTAGATGTGTTAGTACTTTAATCTCTAAGCAGTGACTATATTTCCTTTTGAAATAAGAAATAATTTTTCCCAGTGTAGATGAGAGTAAAGGTATGAGCTGGAGCTTTTAAGACTTTATTTTAGAATCTGTTCTGTGTTATTATTTATGCCTATTACTCAAATGAGTCAGAACTAGCAATTTGCTTTTTGTTTCTTGAGTGGGTAAAATAACTGAGCAGAGGTGATTTAATTGGCGATTTTGCTAAAATATGCAAATTGAATAACCCCAAATCTCCACTGATATGACTTTTGGTAGTAGTAATAAAAATAGGATCAAAAGGCTAATGAATTTTTTTTTACCCAACTTCCTTTTCAAGTAAAATTCTGTGATGTACGTGTATAGTATGGGTATGTGTGTGGGTGTGTGTGCATATATACATACACAAATGTATATTTACACACACATATTTGATGTATAAAACCCGTTGCTGTTGAGTCAATTCTGACTCATAGCGACCCTATAGGACAGAGTAGAAATGCCCTATAGGGCTTCCAAGGGGTGGCTGGTGGATTCAAACTGCTGACCTTTTGGTTAGCAGCCGAGCTTTTAACCACTGTGCCACCAGAGCTCCATTTGATGTGTACAGCTACTATAATGCTAACTCTCTCTTATTATGTTACTCCTGAAAGAAAATTAACATCTTTTTTTTCTATTTTTGCGTTTTAATTTCCTTTTCTCATTAATAAATGTACTTTTATCAAATTTTCTGAGTATGAAAATGTTTTTCCATCAAACTACTATAGGTTAGGCCTTTTTTTTTTTTCTTTTCTGAGGCAAAGTAACAGAAAGGTCAATTTGGGGGAATTTCTCTATCAAGCAAAAATACTACCCCTTACTAGTGAACTGGCTTACAGACAGGGGTTGGCAGGTTCTTTTGAAGGCCTGTGATCCTTGCTTTTTCACCTAGTCCTGGCACAACTGTAAAATTGGAGCAAGATATTCAGGACAAAACACAATCGATAGTGTTTGGGAGGATACCATAGGTGCAATCTCTAAACCTCCATATGCAGGAGAATCCAAGACTAATGTCTGTATTTAGTTTCTACCTTTTCAATAAATAGTCATCTCATTTCAGACTACAGATATGCCACCAGGAGCTCTACTATTGATTCTTAGTCCTTAAACCAGGGCCTGAGTATCTTCATTGAGTATGGAAAGGATATTCCTATTAGGATTTGTCCCTGGATCCCAACCTGGGATCCTTCAAAGGCTTCCTAGAATTCTTATTTTAACATTCAAAATGCTTACTAGGGCCCCCAAGGCTCAGCACAATCTGGGCCCTTCCTGTCTCACAGTCTCATCTGCCATCTCTTCCCTCATCCCCTCTGCTATAGCCACACTGACCTTCTTTCTGTGCATGTGTACTCCGTGCCTTAGGCCTTTCGCACCTGATGTTTGCTCTCTCTAGTCCCCACTATCCCCACCATTCCCACTCTGGGTCTTACTAAATTCTGTTCATCCTTTAGCTCTCAGCTTAAGCTTCATTGTCTTCAAGCTTTCCTTGGGCTCCCAGACTCAAGATGTGGTTCTCCTTTTACCTACCCTCTTGGCAGCGTATACTTCTTTGTAGTACATTTCAGAGAGGTGATTATATAACTGGCTGTTAATATTTCTCTCTTATACTTAAAGTAAACCTCCAGAATCATGTCTATCTTATTCAAAACTATACCTAGCATGATGTCTTACACACAGCAGACATTCATTAACTTTTCAATGAGTTAATTAAGCATTGTGCGCATTGCCTTGATGACTAAGTTTTCAATAGATCACTTCCACTATGTTGCCAAACAGAAAAAAATATACTGTAACCTGAGTTCCCCTGAAAGCATGGCCCAAGAGAGAAGATTGTTTGAAGGTTAATTGATCTTAAGGAGCAGGAATGAAGCACAGGGAGAGAGTTGTAGGAAAGGAGACAAAACCAATAATAAATTATTTGATACCTGTGAAAGCCAGAACCTGTGTAAGGCGGAAACCTGTCGGAGAAGGAAAACTCCAATATTTTCTGCTACAGAGAGCGATAGAAAAGTGATAACGCTGAACCCTGTCAAAGGTGGAAAATCTGCGAGACATGGAAAAGCAAGGCAGTACCACTGAGTTCTGGCTCTCACAATTTTCAATGTATATTATCCAGTTTGCCATCAGTGCAGGTGACTGTTGCTTAATTTGATGAGATTGTGAAGAAAGTTTATGAAATTCAGCTCACAACTGTTTGCACTGGGGATTAAAGGGGAAGCATATATCCATTAGCTCTTATCCCCCATTAGTCAACAGTGGCAGCAATGTAAGGGCAGCAAGCAAGAGATACACAGTGCAGGCTGAAGCAAGACACCGAGGGGTTGCACCGGCATAAGACTGACATAAGCCTATGCAGAACTCGGTCACTGCAGTAGAGGTCGGAATAAGAGGTGGGGCTTATGGATTTGAAGTGGTACACAAGTGTCTGACAACCACAAAATCATCCTGGATTTAATATCTATAAGTAATTAATTTATAAAATGATTTTAAACAATCTTTATTTTTTAAGATTTCATTTTTGCAATATTTATTCTATATAGAAAATTAAATGAGGTAGTTTTTATAAATTGAAGTGAAAAAATAATTACATGTTCAAGTAAATGCTGACTCTAACATTATTTTAAATGTCTATGAATAGAACCTTGGAACAGCATTTTTATGATGCCAAAATAAATGATAATTATTACTACTTTAGTATTGTTAATGTCAGAATCTATACAGGATGGATACCCTGAGCTAATAACCAAAAAGCAAGTCTTGCCTGTTTCCTGGTCACAGGCACAGTAAATCTTGAACTATAGTGAAAATGACAATAGGGAGATAACCTGTTTTAAAAGCTGCTAATTCTATGAACAACTGCCTCCTTTACCATGAGACCGGAAGAACTGGATGGTACCCACTACTATTACTGAATATTTTAATCAAAGATTCTACAAAGGAATCCTGATCAAAAGGGGGAAAATGCAGAATAGAATTTCAAATTGTCATGGAATCTGGACTTTCTGGAGCCATAGAGGCTAGATGAACCTCTGAAACTATTACCTCAAGACAATCTTTAAACCTTAAACCAAAAATATCCCCTGAAGTCTTCTTAAGAGCAAATAAAGTTTAACTTAACCAGTAAAGAATGTCTGCCTTGAGAATTATGCTCTTTTAAGATCTATCTATATGGGAACAAATTAACAACAGCAACTTGAAAGATTAAAAAGGAACCTTAGAGGGCAGTGAGTTTATGTCAAGTGGGGAGGAACAACTCAGAAAAGGAAGGTGAGAATGGTTGCACAACTTGAAGGATATAATCAGTGTTACTAAATTGTATATGGAGAAACTGTTGAATTGACATGTTTTTGCTGTGTATATTCTCAACAACAACAAAATATAAATTATTTTTAAAAAAGCTACTAGAGACAGATACTGCCAAAGGTAATCATTTTTTGAAATTTAGTTGATTATAAGTTGCCTTTTACTGTTGAAGATAAGCCAAATATGCTAAGTATATAATTCTAAGCTAGAAGAGCATAAGAAATACTGGAATGGTTTCCCCATGATTACCAACCTTTTGTTTTTTTTAAAAAAAGAAAGAAAGAAAAAAAAAAAAGACAAAGCTAGATGTAAGAGGAACTTTGAGATAATTCGTATATACTGATATGAGAAAGTAAAATCAGAACTGTCCCAAGGAAAACCAATTTTTAAAGTAAATTTTACTGTTATCGAAATAATCCATACACATCCTGAAAAATATTATACAAAGATTATAATTAAAAGCATCAGTTCACTAAAAGGCAAACATTTTTAGCAAAGTTTTTGTTTAGTTAATAATAGTAAATAATATGCTCATGCTACTATTTCTTATTTTAGTATTGTTAAATGTGATTGATTTACTTTTTGCTCCAATAAATATGGATTTAGCTCATTTTCTATTCCCATCCCCAGCCTTCCTTCTCATTCTACTCTTCCTTTCCAACATAATTATATCAAATCCTAAATTCCATCATCTGTCTAACCGTTGTAACCATAAATAAATAAACAACCACAAATAACACATATAAACCACTATTTATTGTTCCTTCAGCCATAGGCAGTTCTCTTTACTCTTTACCTTGTAGGAAGAGATTAATAACTCCCTCACCTTTCTAACTCTCTGTTGTTCCTTCTACCTCCTCACCTCTGAATCTATTGTAGAATCATACGTATCTTCTATTCTGTAACCACTGTTAAGTGTTAAAATTTTGCTTATAGATAGATTCTAAAAACTAAAAGTCATTTTAAAAACTTTTACATAATTATAGCTATACAAATATTATTGTTCACTCTAGAGTCAAACAGTATGCAATGATTACATTTGTTTCTCCATGGTTCCAGTGTCATGACCCCTATGCCATTCAAACACCAATGTTCTAAGGTAGACTTCTGTAATGGTAATGTGAGGAGTTCTGTGGACCCTCTTTCTGATAAAACAATCAGACTGGTGAAAATTATTTTAAAGAACAATAATGGACAGTCTCTGGAAATTGTCTTAATGGCATACAACAAATAAACATTTATTCAAGAATATCTACTAACTCTTGGTAAGAACAGTGAGTCTGTGGCATTTGAAGTATGTATGACCTCCCTCACCCTCTTTCAGCTCAGCATGACAGAAACTTCACTCTAGGTGGGTGTGTCCAAGAACACAGGGCCTCCTCTTCCCCTAGCTTCCAGTTGAGGGCAAATGCATGTTCCCAGGAGAGAGAGGCTTCCAGCATTTCTAATCCATTGCCTAGGTATATGTTGCAGAAGCTAAATTCCAAGGCAGTGCACCTGAGAGGTTGCGGCTCCCTTCTTTCACCCAGCCCCCACTCATAGGGCAGAAGCTCTGCCTCAGGCACACAATACTTAAGCTCTGATTGTCAAGAAGACTAGAGGCTGCCACCCCTGCCCAGCTCCCTGCTCATAAAACAGAGGTGTCACTCAGAGAGAAGCACACCAATGTTCCTGCCTCCAGCTTTAGAGCCATGCCGCAGAGATTTTGTCCGTGGGAACTCTGAAGCTCTCTCCAAAGGATCTGACTTCATTTGAAACAAAGTATACATGCTTTCTAAAATAATGGAGGTTTTAGTGGCAAACAATTAAGAAGAGGCTGATAGCTTCATGATAGAGACAAGCTACACCATAGGTCAACTAGTCTACTAGAGAGAACCAGAGAAAGAGACAGTAAGAAGAGCTCTCCTGGGGTGAGAACAAACCTCAAAGGCTGACCTCAAAATCTACCCCTGCAAAGGATCCCAAATTTAATTGGATCAGACTACAGAGCAATTTATGCCCCAGGGCATTATCAAAAACAATATAGCAATCAGCCAACAATTAGTGAAGCCTAACAGCTGGATGTGATACCCACATAGGCAGACAGCTTAACAGAGATATCAGGAAAAGAGACAGTCCAAAGAGAGACCTACTAAAATCACTGTCATTCCAGGGTGACATTACACATGCCCAAAGCTGTGCCCTCTGAGGAGTGACATGAGAGGCTTTGTGTTGTAGAGAAAATAGACTTCACTATACTAATCCAGCCAAGTCACTAAACCAATAAATAGGCAAACAACAGCAAGCCCTGGAAGAGAGTGAGGGGGAGATCAGTATCCAGAGTTGTTAGAATATATTATCAAAGATGTCCAGTATTCAACAAAAATTTTGTGAGACATTATGAGACAAAGAAACAGGAAAGTGTAATCCAACAGGAAAAAAGACAATATAAACTGCCTGTATGGGGGTGCCAATGTCAGACTTAGCAGAAATTTCATGTTCAAAGCAGTTATTATAAATCTGTTCAAAGAACTAAAAGAGATCAGGATTAAAAAAAGTAAAGGTTGGTTTCATGGACAATGTGTCATCAAATAGAGATATCAATAAAGAGATAAAAATTATAAAAAGGGGAGACAGAGCCAGCATGGTACTATAGACAGAAGCACCATACCATCCCTCCACAGCAAAGACCCAAAAAACTAAGTAAAACAGAGATAAACGTCAGTCCTGGAATGCTAAGCATCAAATGAAGAGATAAAGAACTCAACCAAGCACGGAATGAAATAAAAAACTGACAGAGAACAGAGAGCAAAGGAAAGTTACAAGTGGAGGTCCCTTAGCAGCTAACACAGCATGGATCCACCATCTTGGACGCCTGTCAGAGATCGGCGGACAGGGAGTACAGGAAAGCAGTTTCACGGAGCTTCCAGCAGGAGATAGAGCACCCAGTAACCAGTGACACATGCTGTCCCACCCCCTACCCTCCCTCCCCTTGCTTGGCCTTCACCGCTTCCCAGCGAGCCAATCTACAGCTTCCCAGCAGGCTGATCTGTGGCTTCCAGGTGGGTCAATCTGCTGCTTTCTGGTGGGCTGATCCGCCACTTCCTGGCAGGCCACGACTGTGGCACGGGAGGCGCCAGTTCCATGCCGCTCGGATTCACCCTGCCCACGCTGGCCAACCACTTCAGTACCATTTCTTTGTTATCGGTGTTGCTTTTCTCGGCCTCTTTTGGTTTCTTCCCTTCCTATCACCTCCTCCTCTTCTCTCTTGAACACCTGACTCTGTGTGCCATCTTTGCTTTTTCTTGACAGGCTGCGAAGTGCCGCTCAGCTGGAGAGCTGCTTCCCCAGTCCACACTGCCACGCTGCCACACTGGTGGGATCTCTGGGGGCTTTTTTTCCTTTTCTGTTTGTTTTCTCATCCTTTTTCCTTTTTATTTTTCTTCACTTCTCAGTTTGTTGTCTCTTTCTACTTACCTTCTTTTCTTGTCTCCTGAATACCTGGTGCTGTGTATCATCTCTACCCCTTCTAGCCAGCCTGTACTGCGTGGCTCGGGAGCTGCTGCCCCAGTCTGTGCAGCTGTGCCGGTGGGATCACTGGGGGCATTTTTTCAAAAAAACATTTTTATTTAATTTAATTTTTTTTCCCTTTTTGTTTTTCTTAATTTCTTGGTTTCATGACTCTCCACTCCAAAGGCAGGCTCCTTAGCACTTCTTTTTTGGCTCCTGTTTCTCCTCTCTCTATTCTTTCCCATACACAACCCAGCTCCACACATCAAAACCTCCCCCTACCCTCCTTCCTGCCTATCTGCACCATGTGCTGAACATTGCACTCCTGAGCAGCACAGTCATGGCCTACCAGAACCTGCCCTGCACTGACCCCTGGTTCACCTTGTCGACCCCAGTATGTGCCACAAACAACCCATCCCAGCCTCTCCCCTTCACCTGGACCTGCCCTGCTGCACCATAGTTGAGCAGCTGGCCCTGCATATTGGACAAAGATGTGAAAAATATCGTGTCTACAGACAAGGAAACAACAAAGAATGCTCAGCCGGCCTGCTCAAACATAACAAAATAAAACAAAAAAGCAGGACAAAACAAACAAATCTACAATCAATAAATGAAGAAAATAACTACTGAATTTCCCAAAGACAGCAAACAATATCAAAACATATAAAAAAGCAGGGCAGGATGGTTCCAGCAGGTGTGCAAGAGAAAACACCAGATGACTTTCCAGTAGAACAAAAGGCACTAGAACTACCTGATAGAGATTTCAAATCTCTAATATTCAGAGCTATCAAAGAGTTGAAGGAAAAAGCAGACAAAAATGAGGAAAAAAACAGACAAATTCATGGAAAAGGCAGACAAATTTGTGGCAAATACCGACAAAAAAATGGAAGAATTCAGGAAAATAATACAGGAACAAAAGGCTAAAATAAATGCACAAATAGAAATCATACAAAAACAAAAATTAGAATCCAAAAGATAAACAACAAGATCTCAGAAATGGACAGTGTCATAGAAGGGCTGAGGAGCAGGTTTGAATCGATGGAAGACAGGATCAGAGAAATTAAAAACAAACACTTGGATACAACTCTATTTGAGGAAAAATCAGATAAAAGAATGAAAAAAATGAAGAAACCCTGAGAATTATGTGGGATACAATCAAAAGCAAAAATTTTCGAGTGATCAGAGTTCCAGAATAGGGGGAGAAAACAGAAAACACACAGAGGATCATTGAAGAATTGCTGACAGAAAACTTCCCCAGTATCATGAAAGATGAAAACTGACCCATCCAAGAAGCTCAACGAACCCCATCTAGGATAGACCCCAAAAGAAAAACCCCAAACCATATCATAATCACACTCACTAAAACCAAAGACAAAGAAAGAATCCTGAGAAAAACTCAAAAAAATCGAAAAGTCACATACAGAGGGGAACAAATAAGACTAAGCTCTGATTACTCGGCAGAAACCAAGCAGGCAAGAAGGCAATGGGATGATATGTATAAAACCTTGAAAGAAAAAAATTGCTAACCAAGAATAATATATCCTGCAAAACTCGTTCAAATATGATGGCAAAATAAGGGCATTTCCAGATAAACAGAAATTAAGAGACTATGTAAAAACCAATCCAAAATTACAAGAATTATTGAAGGCAATCCTTCACTTTGAGAGCAAACAACATCAAATGACAGTCTGAACCAAGGACACAAGATCGCACCAGCCAGATACCAATCTAGGAAATGAACCCTCAGGGACTATTCAAAACCTAAAGATTTACAACAGGGAACCAGATAGGTTAATCTGCAAATGACAACAATGTCAGAACAATAAAAGAGGGAATAAATGGTCTAGGTATAGAACTTTCTAATGGAGAGGAAGGCAAGCAGTACCAAGTAATAATAGACTGGTTCAAACCTAGGAAGGTAAGGGTAAATTTCAAGTTAACCACAAAGAAAGTTAACAAACCTACTCATCAAAATAAAGAAGAAAATCAAAGTCTCAGTAAAAACAAAAATCTACAAAAACAAAAGAAATGAAAAAAAAAATCCACAAACAAAAGGAATTTAGCACAGGAGAGTAAGAGGAACAAAGAAATCATCAGCACCACAAAAAAAAGCAGTACAAAATGACAGTAATAAATGCACACCTATAAATAATTACACTGAATATAAATGGCCTAAATGCACCCATAAAGAGACAGAGAGTGACAGAATAGATAAAAAAAACAGGACCCATCAATATGTTGTCTACAAGAGACACACCTTAGAAACAAAGGTGTAATTTTATTAAAAATCAAAGGATGGAAAAAAATATATCAAGCAAACAGCCACCAAAAAAGAGTAGGAGTGGCAATACTAATCTCAGATAAAATAGACTTTAAAACAAAATCCACAATAAAA